>NW_026925660.1:0-26636 GCF_032062105.1 Saccostrea cuccullata
CGATATTCTGAACATCTTTTGTTCAATATGGCTTATAAAAGTACTCCCCCTTTTTGAGACATAAAGCATAAAAAATATAGCATTTTAGCCCTTTGCAACCCCTTATTACGTAAGATATGACCAAAATTTTATAATATATTGTTGCAAATCGTTAAGATGAATATCTTTTCTTCTGTAATGTATCACAAAATATTGATCATTGAAGAGGTACAGATGCAAGACTTTTGGCCCCTTTTAAACCCTTATTTAAGGAGTCAGCCCATTTTTCTTGATACCAAATGAAAGATCTTGTGATTTCAAAGCCTTTTTGTTCAACACTTATTCAGAAATTTCTTTTCCCTTCTGGAGATATGCTTCATATAAATATTTAAGGGCCACTCCCACAAGTCCTTAATGGGACTGTCTTACAAAAATTCAAAGTATGCGTATTGTTTAGAACATTATTCTGGCCATCTTTAGTTCAATATTGCTTATCAAAATATTCCCCCTTTTCGAGATATAAAGCGTCAAAGATTTGACATTCTGGCCCCTTGTAACCCCTAATTACGTAACATATGATCAAAATTGTATCATATATTGTTGCAAATCGTTAAGATAAATACTTTTGCTTTAGTAATGTAATACAAAATCTTGATCATTAGAGAGTTATAAATAAAAGACTCTTGGCCCCTCTGAGCCCCTAATTTGAGTGGTCAGCCCTTTTTTCTTGATATCAAATGAAAGGTCTTGTGATTTGGAAGATTTTTTGTTCAATATTTATTCAGAGATTTCTATTCGTTGTGGAGATATGCTAAATGGAAATATTTACGCAGTATAGTTAAGGTTTCCCAGAGATATTTGATCAGGAAAAAATTCCGCGAAATCTTTGTCTCTATCTGTGACGTCATAATGACTTACTTCTGCTCTTGCACTTTCCATTGAACGAACGTCAAATCGCCAATATGTTTCAAATTAAAGGTTTGCTATTTATATTTTTTGAAAGATAAGACATATGCATTATGTTTTCCTCCTTATATGTTTAAAATATGCTTCTTTTGCTTGTTTTCAATTATATTCTCGCGCATGCTCAATCCCTCATATTTACCAATCCGTGTCGCCAACACTCTTGTCAGTCTAGACATCGATGATTTTCCCACGGACAGGTGCGTGAGGAGAGAGGACAGAAAACGAAGCAGAAATGCCGTTCGGGGTGACGAAATGAAAAGTTAATAGTAAGTTGATATGATTTAAGCTTTATTTTTCTTCTTTTAGGTGTTTTGAGCAGATCAGGCGAAGACAATAGCTTTTACAAAGTTGCGGAGTAAACCATGTGGTCTTATATTTTTTGTCGCACTGACTTCAGGATTAATAGACTTAATTATTTTTAAGTAATATATATTGATCTGCACATGAAATGCCATGCCCATAAGATGCTGTAACAAATCTGGATAGTTTATATTCATTTTTGGGGGGGGGTATACTGTTTTTATGTTACCATGATCATGATGAAAGAAATAATGAACTGAAAGAAAAAACCTAAACAGTTTAACCATTTCAACATAAAAAAAGTATTTTGCAAAAAGCAATATCCTAAGTAGAGCTGATTATTATTAAATAAAATATGAAATTCTAAGCAGAATTGTTGTCAATGAGCATGTTGAGTGCATGGAATATTTAACATATGCTTTGTAGAACTATAGATTTACAGTCAACTCATACACAAACCGACTCGTACACAATCCGAGTAGTACGCAAAAAGTCAACTCGCACAAAAATCTGAAGTCAAGTCGAACACAAATCAGGTCAACTCGTACATTATATAAATATTGCATGTAGTTGAGTGTAACATTAAAAATTTTCACCCCTCGAAAACCATTATCAACAGAGGCGAAGCCGAGGATGAAAATGGTTTTCGAGGGGTGAAAATTTTCAATGTTACAGTACACTCAACTACACGCAATATTTATTATATTATACTGAATGTTTTATACAAATACATATCACAGTGAACCGTGCGCGCATAAATTCCGCGCAGTCACTTTTTTTTTTGGAATACCACCCATCGTCAAGCAATGATGACTGTTGCTACGCAGGAGGGCGTGGCTTCATTTTTCAGCAGGTAGTAGTGTTTTTTTATCAAATGTTTCTCGACAAATCCGATTCAAGTAATTTACATGAAAGTATGATATAACATTTTATTTACAACTGTTATTAATATGAATTACTTTTATATGAATAAAGTATACTCAAGAAAAAATAGAATAAGGTGGAAAAGAAGTGTTAATTAATTTTTTTTTTCATAAATATTTTACATGTTTTAGTGGTTTAACATTTAATTAACCTGGCATCTCTAGTCAGGAATTCAAACAATTATTGTTAAACCAACACAAGCGCGGTATCTTTTTATTTCAATTTGATAAGGTTTGTCTTGGAAATTTCATGCAATTATAAATGCGATATTCCATTAAAATATAGCGTTGTTAGGTATATTGATCATATTTACTATCTACACTATATACAACTATATACATATGTTACGCAGTCCTAAAATTTCTAACTTTCTAAAGTAGATATAATACATGTAATAAACAAAATATTTATGCATCTGATTATATTCAAATCTACATGAATAGTACATAACATATTATTTGCATGAACATGGTGAAAGAAGACAATTTTTAAAATGTTTCACAATCTAGAATAATCTAACTGTGCCTCGGTACCGATAGAACATTTTATCTACATTGACACCTCAAATTTAATTATGGGCAAATCAATTAAAATCAGAAGCATTTATGAAATAGATTGAAATGTACAAGAAAAATCTTTGTGTATGAGTTGACTTCTCAATATTCCACACTATATGAAAACCTATGTAGGAATGACAAAAGTTTTGTGTACGAGTTGACTTCTGGTTTGTGTATGAGTTGACTTTTTTTGTACAACCTGGTTTGTGTACATCATCATTTGTGTACGAGTTGACTGGACACCGAACTATTGTATGCCAGTGATCTCCAAAATTTCATCAGGGTGACAGTCCGATAGATTCCATAAGACCATAATAAAAATATTCCTAAATTCTCATCCCCGCCCGCCCCGATTTTTACCCCCACCTCGAGTTTTTTTTATTTCTGTTTTTTTTTTCTTTGTCTTAATTCTGATCGGAATCGGTATTCATCTACCATTCTACTTTGGTTTTAAATCCTGTGAAAGTCGACATTATTTTGACAGCTGAAAAGATGGTAATTGCTATAATACATGTTTATATATTTTAAACAAGGGTCATTATGGTCATGGGTTGAAAAAGATTGGTGATGATGTGAAGTAAGAGATAATTGAACCTTTAAAGTCCTTTACTATGACTTTTATTCGAGTATTTTAGATAAAATAACACTGACTAAACAGGTCAATAAAAAATATGCAAAACTGAGAAAAAAATATATATATATATAGAATAAAGCTGCCAATCTGCCTCGACTTTTAAAAAAAGTTCAGATGAGAATCTAGCAATTTATTTATTATGGCCTTACCAGACAACATGTTTTTTTTGTATTTTTAAACATCTATTGGGATATAAATACAGGTTGGTCACGAGATTAAATTCCATAAAACCCAAAGGGCTTTATGTTGAATTTAATCTCGTACCAACCCGTATTTAAAGCCCGATAGATGTTTTAAAATGATACCTTATTACTTATATTTACATTTGTGACTTATTCATACTTTATATTTGCCTGATTTTGACTTTTAGGGTGAGAAATGCATTATTTTTTAAACTCAACGGCAAGTATGTAATCTACTCATCGCGCGTCAACCCTTTATGACGTCACTGAGAAATAACGTCAAACGATTATCCAAACGCACATCTCTGACCTCTTGACCCCGTACATGTATTTATACAGTTATAGATACGCATTCTTTTTCAGTAGTGTTATATAAAGGAAAACATTTGCAAATGTAAATATTTATATTTACTCAACATTTATACTGTGCATTTCCAAAAGAGAGATATTGAAAAAAAATGATATGATAGGCCCCTCATCCCTTCACAGTTTGAATTTTAGAATGAAAATTGTTTATATATTGTCAGAAAGACGAATTAATTAATTAAATAATAATGTGAATTCAGACCATAGATTAATTTTTCTAACAAAATTTTGCCTGGGACGATGTGTTTTGCCACGGGCTTAGGTGTCGTTCGACCGGGATGTATTTATACTAGTATATACTTGTATTTTATTGGGTTTACTTTTAGTGTAAGTATATTATGCCTGCTATATACAGCAATTACAAAGAAAAAAAACTTTAATAGTTAATAAAAAAAATAAAATATAGAAAATAAAAATATTCTGTTGTATTTTCAGTTTCCTAACATCAGCCTTGACTATGATAAGTTTGCCTGCAGTTCCTCTATTCCGATGACAACAATCCATTTGTTCTCAAGAAACGTATGTATTAAAAAAAAAATGAAGAAACTTTTGGAGATAATTTATGTTTGGAAACTGTATTGCTGACTTGTATGTACTACATCAGGGGTTTAAATTTTCATTTCCAAAGTTTTTATGTTGCAGTATATATTCACCCAGTCATTTAAAAGCATTGTCAAAATACTTTGTTTTTGTCTTTGTATTATAAAACAAACAGTTGTTATAACAAGAATTATCATTCATCAGAAAACTCTTTACATGTTTTTGTGTAAACAAACAGTTGTTATAACAAAAATTCTTGGTATGAATTATCTAATAATTACTCCAATGATATGTTATGCAATTTCCTTATAATTTAACTTTTCTATATGTATTAATATATGTTTTACAAAAGTATATAACATACAAAGAATTATAACTCGTTATTTATTTATTTATTACAACTTACAAACATTTAAACTACATTGATGAGGTAATATATCAGAATCATGGAGAAATAAATGTTAAAAAAAGATAAACAAGAAACATAGCCATAATTTTCAATTTGTTGTATGCACCTTTCAATAAAAAAAAGTAATAGTTCTGATAACCTCCACGAGTATATGAACATGATCAATCAAAACATTTTAATAATGCCTTAATGGTCTAGAAATGAATGAATCAAATTGGGGAAAATCCAATGATATATGCAATTTACTTTTCACAAAAGAAAACAAAAGCATTATCAGAACATGTATGCAACATAATTTTCAATGTATGCACCTTTCAAAAAAAAGTAATATTTATAGATTGGATCAATCAAAACATTTTAATTTTACAAGTGGGGCATTACACCTTGATTGGGAATTTTACATACCCCCCACTTACCCTTTCTAAATATTTTGGGTTGCAGCCATTCCCAATAATTTATTCTTTTCAAATTCTTTTCAAATATCCTACACAAAGCACAAATTGTAAAGGACAACGATTGATGATGATTACATCTTTCATTTACTCATTACTTTGATAATGATTTTTTATGAAAACCCCTTTGAAATATATCTATCATAGGAATAATCAAATTTATATTGAAATTCCTCTATTTGTGAAATTACTTAAAAGTACAAGTAATATCACCAGTAAATATGCAGTTCACATAGGATTTTATCAGAATCTAAAACTTTAAAAAACATAAATGCCCCAGTGTTTTAACAGCAATTCAGCAGTCTGGATATGCTTTTTATCATTTTCTTGCTGAGAATTCGATAACTCTCTGTGAAGTTTACTGACTTTAGTTTGTACTCTAGCAAGAGATGTCTTATATTGTTGGCTGAATGATCTGTCAACAGCTGTTAAACGTTTATATTTTAGATATTCCTCCACCTCTTTACATTTTCCAAGCAACATTTGGACCAAGTCATCAGTTCCATACCTCCTGGCTGAAATTAAATAAAATGAACCATGAGACTTTCAAATGGCATGAAGAATGAAAGTTTTAAAAGGTATTTAAATGCTTAATATGGAGAAGAAAAACTGACCTATACGACTGCTCTAATCAACATTTTTTTCCCTCTCGCTGGTCTTAAAAAGTTGTTTTCTGCATTTCTTTCGTTCAGAATCTATTAATAATGCATGTTCATAGTCATCACATGATTGATATATTCTTACATGACAGATATCATAGCCAAGTGCAAGGGAAGAATAATTTTGTGGGTTTTTTTTTTTTCAACCAGTTCAAAGTCTATTACATGTGTATATGAATGCAAGCAGATCTGACATCTATTAATTTAAATTGGATTTAAAACAAAGAGTCATGGACTAAAAATCACATCAATTTCTGTGTTAATTGTAATCATTTTAAATTTAATATCGTTTATACATTTTATTAGGAAGTAAACTGTAATCCTATTTTACTGTATGTTCAATAGTTTTTGTTGTATACTAATGTGTCGTCCTGTAACCATGGTGACATGCTAATTTTTTTGTAAATGCAGAGATTTTTCCACCTTGCTTACATACCTGTATGTAAATTTTCCTCGCAAAATCTTTTTCTTTTTGAACTGATTAATGCTAAAAATATGAAATAAAGGGAATTAATTTATGAAATACAACGATTTCCAATTCATTTTGACAATAAAAAATACTTAAGCTGAATGTTAGGTATCATCTAAATAATCATAATAATAATATGTCTGTTTCTGTTTTAGATATATGTAAAAGTACCAATGTAATGGGTCTCTTCTTTGGCTGATTGGTATCATTTGATTGATTAAGTGAAGGTAATTGTATATTGACAGTAAGGTAACAATGGAAACATTGACTATTAATCATGTTAATTGAAATCGCTACTTCTTTGCAATTATATGATTTCCTAGTGCACAATGGAGATATATGTTAATTGCTAAAGAGGGAAAAATAACATAATGAAAGCTCATTAAGAAATGGAAGTATTGGACTTAATCCCATATTGAACCTTTTATCCAGATGATATGAGCTTTGCTAAGGCTTGGGGGGGGGGTGCATACAACTCATTGGATAAAAAAATAATATCCAACTACACATCATGTGGGATTCTATACTTATAATACAGCAAACAAATTGATTTCCCTTAATTGTGAAAACAAAATTTTAAATATCCTTTTATTGTAGACACTTGACATCAACTGGTGGTCAATATCCAGCATCTGCTTCCCAATACTACAAATACAACCTTCTGGTGCCTGATGACCACTTAGCCCTTCCTCATCCTGGTGCTGTTTGACCAGTGATTTCTTGAAGTCTCTATTACCTGTTGAATTTAGGTAAGGACTGTATTGGTAAAAGGTACAGGTTTTAATAAGTCTAAGATTTGCTATCTTCTTATTTGGTATTTATGACTGTTATTGCTGGTTTAAGAGTCCAAATTTGTGTTTGTGATCATTTTAAGTCCTCATAAACAGTCTCAAATACCAAGTGAGAAAATTGTTATTTCCATTCTAATATTCCGCCAAATACTGTATTTACAATTTTGTATTACATGTAGCTGTTTAATTAATATTCTTTCTGAATAGTTGTATCATATCAGAACTTAGTTTGAATCTACAAAACAAAACAATCGCCTTCTCCATTTAAAACAGTAAGAGTTAGACAATCATTGATACACATGCTTGATTTTCTTTCCTAATCTGCTTTTTTTGGCATTTTTCGCTTAGAACTTGCTTGAGGAAAATTTCACTTAAAGACTGTACATGTTTGACTGATTCGGCGTATGATACATCGTGTTTGATGTTACACCGCAGAATACAAGTTCTGTTTCACATAACCTTGATAACAGTTTCTAATTATACCCCCCGCAAACGAAGTTTGGGGGGGTATATAGGAATCACCTTGTCCGTCTGTCTGTATGTCTAGCTGTCCGTCTGTCTGTGCAATCGTGTCCGGTCCATATCTTTCTTACAGAGGGACATTAGAATCTACTACTCCACACTAAGATTGCTCATAACCTAAGGGTGTGTCATGACCTTGACCCAAGGTCATTTGGGGAAGTTCAAGGTCACTGGAAGAAAAATTTAATAATTCGTGCCCGGTCCATATCTTTCTTATGGATAAACTTGGTAGGTTCTCATTTCACACAAAGATTTCCCATGACCCAAGGGTGTGTCATGACCTTGACCCAAGGTCATTTGGGGAAGTTCAAGGTCACTGGGAGAAAAATTTCAAAATTCGTGTTTGACACATATCTTTTATGGATAAACTTGGTAGGTTCTCATTTCACACAAAGATTGCCCATGACCCAAGGGTGTGTCATGACCTTGACCCAAGGTCATTTGGGGAAGTTCAAGGTCACTGGAAGAAAAATTTCATAATTCTTGTCCAGTCTATATCTTTCTTATGGATAAACTTGGTAGGTTTTCATTTCACACAAAGATTGCCCATGACCCATGGGTGTGTCATGACCTTGACCCAAGGTCATTTGGGGAAGTTCAAGGTCACTGGAAGAAAAATTTTATAATTCGTGTTTGATACATATCTTTATTATGCAAAAACTTACTTCTGAAAAACCCAGCGGGGGGTATTTTGTCCCGATTGGACAGTTCTAGTTTAAAAAAAAAATATGTAAATAAATGAAATGGGCAAATATACGATTATTGCCTTGAAATCGAAATTACTTTGACAAAACAAATTTTTAACGAATAACCAACTAAAGAAATTTTTGTTGATAGTTGGTATGATCAAATGATTATCAGTGGAGTACGCGAATATTCGTTGAAATCCCTAGTTTAAAGCATGTTTTTCTATCAATTTAAAAATACTTTCACATCTGTTAATACGCAATTGATGGCCTCAAGCATTAGTGCAGCAAATTGGTATTATAATACCCACCCTTCAGAAGATCAGGATTGAATTGTTGATTCACTGTTGCTTTGCATCTTTTCTTTGCTTTTAACATTTAAAAGAAAATTTTATAAATTAACTCAATTTTTTTTTTTTTTTGAAAGAGTAGACATGCAATCTCCTACAGAAATTCTCGTTTGTAGTTGGTTTGAAAGTTGTCCCATCTGAATCTGTACAGAAAAGTGTACAATGACTATAAATCTCTTTTTTTGATCCATGTCAGGATTTTTACATGGCATAGTACATTTTTTTTTAGACATGTACCATCATTTGGCAGCAGAGATTGAACATCATCACCATTATTGTCCTCTTCTTCCTGCGTCTGGCCATTTTCTCCATTTCCTATGAGAAGGTAAGTTGTAGAATATTTCAATTTAAGATTTATGAAAAATATTGAAATTTTGTATCTAAATACCACAATGAAAGAAAATTGGAAAATATTTAATTCCCATCTGAATCTGTACAGAAAAAGTGTACAGTGGCTATGAAATGTTTTTTTGATCCATGTCAGAATTTTTACATGGCATAGTACATTTTTTTTAGACACGTACCATCATTTGGCAGCAGAGATTGAACATCATCACCATTATTGTCCTCCTCTTCCTGCTTCTGGCCATTTTCTCCATTTCCTATGAGAAGGTAAGTTGTAGAATATTTCAATTTAAGATTTATGAAAAATATTGAAAATTTGTATCTAAATACCACAATGAAAGAAAATTGGAAAATATTTAATTCCCATCTGAATCTGTACAGAAAAAGTGTACAGTGGCTATGAAATGTTTTTTTGATCCATGTCAGAATTTTTACATGGCATAGTACATTTTTTTTTTAGACACGTACCATCATTTGGCAGCAGAGATTGAACATCATCACCATTATTGTCCTCCTCTTCCTGCTTCTGGCCATTTTCTCCATTTCCTATGAGAAGGTAAGTTGTAGAATATTTCAATTTAAGATTTATGAAAAATATTGAAATTTTGTATCTAAATACCACAATGAAAGAAAATTGGAAAATATTTAATTCCCATCTGAATCTGTACAGAAAAAGTGTACAGTGGCTATGAAATGTTTTTTTGATCCATGTCAGAATTTTTACATGATATAGTACATTTTTTTTTTAGACACGTACCATCATTTGGCAGCAGAGATTGAACAACATCACCATTATTGTCCTCCTCTTCCTGCTTCTGGCCATTTTCTCCATTTCCTATGAGAAGGTAAGTTGTAGAATATTTCAGGTTTTTTTATCTGTTTATCACACTGAGAAATACTGGAAAATATTATATAAGATTATTTTTGTAATTTTCATTGGCTGAAAGGACTTCATGTGATATTCCTCCTTTTGTGATATCATCGAGAAAGCGCATTGGCAGAAAATAATATTGCACAACACATTGTTCGGTTGCACTGAAGTTACATTGAACATGACGTCATAATATATAAATCATGTTTTAAACTATTGAGACTTGTGTGATGTAATGACAGCCAAATCTGTTTAATAGTTAGAACTGACTCGTGTCAGTGCATTAACTTTGAGTGAGTACTAATATAAATATTATGGACTTCACTGCAGGTTAATATGTGGTTATAAGGACTCATGGCCGGTGATATTGATTGAAGACACGGACCATGATAGAGACCTCGCAGTCTTGGTGGCCATCACTTTCTGTGTCTTCGTTCAATATCAATTGCCATGAGTGACTCCTTATAACCACATATTGACCTACACTGAATCTCCATAATTGTATAATAATTCATATATTTACATACCATTATCCTGATTTTCAGTGAATTTGGAAGCTTCCACATCTGAGCCTGTACATTATATAAAAAAAATGTTTATATACAAGATTTATTTTAATGACCGAAATTTATTTGATCTATTATGTTTTCAGACACGCACCGTCTGGCTGTTGGGATGGAACTTCATCATTTTGGGATGTGTCGAATTCCTCTTCCCTCTGGCAGTCTTCTCCTTCTGCTTAGAGAAAGTGATGTATGTGTAAGATGCAAAGTGCATCAATATGAGGTTTGCTTGTAAGGCCATATAAAATTGAAATTCTGGTTCTCAGGCCCGCGCGCATTGCTAATTTTATTGTATTTTTGATAAAATAAAAAGTTGGTATTGCGGAGACCAATCCAGAAAAAAAAAATTCCGACCTCATTCATTTCATAGTTTAGTATTCAAATATCACTTCCAATAGCCATATGCAATGAGATTTTGGCTACTTCGTTTGAAAATACATTTGAAGACATTACCTACGATGTTTTCATGCTGATAAGCAATGGATAAAGCAGAAATTTTGACCAGAAATGGAAAGTATATCTGTGATTAAAAAAATTATCTTTATGTTAAAAGAAAATTCGAAAATTTAAATTAAAAAAATACCTCCCTCATCTACTTTATTGCCAATAAAATGATAAATAAAATGCCGCCCTCCCGCATCTGTTTTGGAGAAAATTGGCCTGAGAACCAGAGAATTAGATTTAGATAGCCTAATGACTGAATATTGTAGAAGTACTTCTTTTTTCCACGAGGTATTTATTTAGGCAGTCTCCAAATCACCACAGAAATTTGTCCAAGCATACTCAAAATATACTAGTAGTGAGAGTTCAAGAAATTGATATAATTTTCTACCCGCAGACTAAAGAGATTTCAGTCATTTCACACAATTATGATCTTTTGAAAAAAGTACGTCTTCAGAATGATTTTTTAATTAAAACTTTAAATTAATTTCTGTGTTATAAATTATGTTTGTGACCTCTTAATTTTTCAAACATAATGTTGATATAAGTAATGATACCTTTTAGTTTTGGACAAATATAAGCTATTCTTCCATCTTTGTAGGTTTTCAGCCTTTGGAGGGGAAGCTGCAGTTTTCCAGATGCATACTGCTCAATACATTCCTTCCACTTTTGCTGTGTCCAGAGTCTCTCCTGTTTTAATGACGAAGACCGAAAGTGATGAAGCTCAGGTCCCTCCTGTTTACTACTGTCATCGTCTGGACCATCATGGAAGTTCATGCCTGCTGCATCCAAAGACCACCAGATATCCTTTCCCGGAAGAAGAAAATCGGGAATTCTTTGTAAATGACTCTGCACCAACAAAGGGAATTTTTTCAACAAAGTTGAAGGTAGTAAAGTGCGTTTTTGAGGTGGGAGTAATTTGGCCTGTTTGCTGATTGCAGACTGTTGTTTCATAATTGTTTGTGTAGGGTCAACGTGAGAGGTTTGGAATTGAATTCTCAGCATTGCATTATCTACAACAAATTTGGGTTGTCTGTTGGTTGTATTCTCAGAAATCCTTCGAAGAGTTCCAAAAGAACGTTCTTCCTGTTCTGGCACAATTGACTTCAGACAAAAGAGCCTGGCTGTTTCAGGGACATGTACTGTTATACTATGGAAATGATTTCCATAGAACTTTCTAGATGTCAGCTTTAGTGGATTCCCTATGACTGTTTTGCAGTGTACGCCAAATAAAAAGCATTGGTTGTACAGACGAAGAAGTTGCTTTGGAGACCGCATGGCATAGTCTGAATAGCATATAGTGACAATATCCACAAGAGAGTTTACCAGATCTGGTATGTTTTGGTCAAGTTTTCCTTCTTCAAATTTCTGATCAGTAAATTTTGCCAGTTTTACAGCATAAAGTCGAGCATCTGACCCTTTTATCTGGTTTTTATTTCCAATAGTAGTCTCACTGAAGGAGAGGAACTCCTGTTTGGTATTTTCGCCCACATGATGGGGAAGTTCTTCAATGAGATTTCGGATGACATTCGTGAGGTCATGCAGAGGCTCACACGAGAGTACTTCACATTTATCAATGTTCAAGTCGGCCATGGTTTTAACTGGATTAAGGCAACATAGTGCAGGTGGTCTTGCTACACCATGTAAGGTTTCGAAAAGTTTTTCTTGAACTGTGCTCTTTCTTTCGTCATTTAACCATATTCCTCTGCTCTCCAATTCTGTAATAATTTCCTCTTTCTTAAGACCCTGAAATGGACTTACTACACCTGCTGTTAATCTTTCCCAAGCTTCTCCAGCAACCACGTGTTTTCTTCTTTCTTCAAGTGTTAACGGCTCAATGTTGTAGCATGTGATGAAACTGTTGTGGTCGCTGGTTGGAACTCCGCATAGGCAACTGAACTTCCCTCCCCTTTGTTGGCCACTCTCGAACTGGCGAGCTGGATTATCACCAGTGAAAACTCGAAGAATAGGGTTGATGTTGTTTACACCATTTGAAAGGTTTTCTAGATCTTCTAGTCTGGTTTTTGTATAAGTAAGCTGCTCTTTGTCACTGCTCCCTGGAAAAAAAATTTAAGCTTTTTTTGAAAAATTGTTTTTTTTTAATGTGTTGTACTTATACTCATTTGTAAATGTATTTTTTTTGTTCAAGCTATTGTTAGGTCAGATAAGCCTTTTTGATCAAAATTTGTCCTTGTCTGTCATCACTGTTGATGTGAGTAATAGTGGACCAATTTAACCAGGTTTGACACAGATTATCTTTGGGTGAAGGGGATTCAATTAATGGACCACATCCTCATTTAAGGGGAGATAATTATGGAAAAGAAAAATTTGGTACAGTCACTAAAAACTCGTTTTGAAGATGGAATTTGGGTTAAAGTTCATGACTTAGTAAAAATTCAGGACTGTTCAAATCATGACCTTTAGGTGTATGGTGGGGCCACTATCAGTGGGGAACGTTTTATGGACAACTATTGATGTTATCTGAGTAATATCTTGAGATATTTTCTTTTAAAGAATAGCAAAATCATTTTCTTTAATATTTATATAGATTAATCCAAAGATAATGTTTATTTAAGGATGTTCAAGTGATCATGACCCCTGGGGGTAGGGACAGGTCATAGTTGGGATCAAAATTTTCTTCAGAAATTCTTGAAAAATCTTCGTTCCAAGAGGGGGAAACCTATCTTTTGTCAAATTTACATTTAATCATCCTCGTGTAATGTAGACTTAGATTCATTCAAATCAGGGCCCTCAGAGATAGTATGGTGGCTTCAATGAGTGATTTGATTTAAGATTTAAAAAGATAGAAAAAATTATCTTGTGTAAATAATAGCCATGCGCAATAAATCAGGTGAACATTGTGGACAAAAGACCTTTTGATACAAGCATGTTTTATTTTTTATTATTTTTTTTTACATGTCATTCTATGTAATGTATGTTATTTTCGTCAATTTTTTATATATATATATATAGAGACATTTCATACATTTTTTTGAAATGAATCTCATGTTGTATCTGAATTTGTGTAAAAATTATGTATATTCTGTTATGTTTTGGATCAGTTTTATCCTAACTATATTTTATATTTATCAACTTTTTAACAAGTACATGTGAAGTTTTTGTATTGTCCATTTTTGTTTCGGTTTTTCACATCTTTTAGAAAAATCATGGTTTACAAAGTTAAGGGTTACCTGATAGCCCAAAAATGTAAAGTTGTGGCCTCTCTACCAGTGACTGGATATTGACTGGCTTTCTCTCTGGATATCTTGTCTTGAATTCTTGGTCAGTTATAAAATTCATCGGATCGTACAAGAAACATGTCATGAAGCTTACGTAAGAATGATTTAGGATATCAGAATGATCATGCCACATTTTCATTTTCCAAGAGTTCTCCATCTTTTTAAGTTGTTCTCTAAGATTTTCAGTAGATGTTATATGAGATATTTCATTTACATGTATTTTTGCACAGAAATCTTTAATGCTATCTTTAGACATTTGATCATAGTCTGTATCTCTAACAACCCCTGCTCTCTGTAGTCTAGATGTTTCATTTTCGACGATCTTTGATAGAGGTATTTTCCGTCCATGTATTTGTGTTATTTTTTCCATAAGCTCACCCTCCTGGTTGATAAAGTTGGTTTTATAAGGTTTGGGGGCTATTTCTTCACCAATATATATCTTTTTGGTCTGAATTTGGTTTTTTATGATAGACTTGAAAACCTGAGCAGATCTTTGTGTTGGAACTGAGATTTTATGACTGATCTTTTTCTTTTGTCTCCTTACCCTTCTTAAGTAGTCTTTTTCTGATTTTGCCACTATTCCTTTAGAAAGTGAATATTGTTTTAACACCTGTCCTGCATTTGCAGGTGTCTTACCATGAATACTAATTTTGAGTTTTTTTGAAAGTCTAGTCCAATTAATTGGCCTTGATTTTGGAATTTTTGAAATTTCACTTACAACTTCTTCATGGTTGATGGTATATGATTTGAAAGGGCCATGATGAGACTTAGGTTTTACCTTTTTATCCTGTTCTTTTTGGATTCTTGCTTTGACTGCCTCTGCACATTGATCGTATGGCAGGAATCCGGCAGCAAAGCGGTCTCTCTCATGCTGGTTGTAAGATTTTCCGGAAGCCAAAAAATATTGTACGTCGTTGTCATCTTCTTCTTGTGAATTTTGTGTTTTTTCGTGAGATTTTTTGACATTTTCTTCAATCTGTTTTCTTTTTTCTTCATGTGTCAGTTTTGGTGTCAAGTTTAGACTTTGTGCAAAGACGTTAGTGAAATTATGACCTGTTTTTTCTTCAAAGACTGGCTTTATTGTGCTAATTAAAGTTTTTGCTGCATTGATGGAACCCTTTAATGTTTTTGGTTGATTTGATGCTTCTAAAATTTTTTCAGTCATTTCAGTACATTTCGATAATGCCTCCTGTCTCGCTAACCCATAAGAAACGTGTAGTGTAGAGGCATCATTTTCGTACATGCAGGGCTTGCAGTTTTCAAGTGTGTGGGTCATTTTAGCTCTGTGAGATAACTGTTCCCAATTTTGTAGGGAGAAGCTATTGACAAACTTTGTTTTCTCTCCATTTTTGTTGTTTCCTTTGAAGTATTTGGATTCAACAACATATTTTTGAAGATTCTTGATTCTCTTTTGAAAGACAGAAACTGAAATATGCATTTTTGGATACCTGTGCATAATGTTGTTGTAAAATTTATGCCGAAAGGAACTGGTTGTACCTTTGTTATACTTTGAAACAATTTTGCTATTTTCATTGTTATTTTCATTGTTCCTTTTCTCCCACCAAGCAAACGCATTTGAGTCTCTAGTTGTTCTTGCCAGGATTACCTTGGCAAAATTGCAAAAATTCATTTTTTTTTTTTAGATTTTATGTGCTCTGTAGCACCATTGTGTTTTTCAACTCTGGTATAAATTCATTATCCCATATGGAAATCAAGGGCTGCGTACACTAAAACTTACTGATGCATAATAATGTCTGTGTCTTGATGAAAATTTGAGATGCCTTATCATTGTCCTTGAAATCAGCCATTGGAACCATTACAAGCTCTGCACCAAATATGAGTGTTGCATATCATGCCATATGTTAAAAAAAAAAATCAAAAAAAAAAATTATATGTATTTTTTTTTATTAAAAAAAAAAATAGATGGTAAATCTAAGGGTTTTTTTTCCTTTTATTTTTTTCTATAAATTTATTTTTTTATTTTTTTTTTTAATTTAGTACATAAAATATATTTCATCCATAATTTGCAGTGGATTAATTTTAAAATATAATTAAAAATATTTTTAATTTTTTTCATGCTCTTTTTTTTTGAGGGGGGGGGGGGGGTTAGGCTTTGTATGCATGTTGAGTATATTAAATGACCTTGTAGTTCGATGTTGTAAATAAAGCAGTAATTGTTGCATTTATTGAATAAAGTTTATTTACCACATTCTGTGTTTGATGTTGAGACCTATTTTTAAAGATAAAAGTAGGTCTGTAATAGGCTATAGTGCGTTTTTAGCATATGTAGTGAAAAGCTAACTCATAGATCTTTATATCGATATATGTATTATGATTATGTAATATTCAGTCATTAAATTCATTGAAAAAGGAAAACTCTCATCTTTTAATAATTCATTTAATAAAACAATTCAATAAAAGTTGAGAATTGCACATTTTTATTGAATATTGATTGATTTATTGATCTTGTTTTTCCGTCTTCGGTTGCCCTTGTTTAGCGAGTTACTTCCCCCTTGACTTGGTCTTCAGAGCGTTTGAAACCTGTTGAAAAAAATGAGAACGTTGGAGTAGTCAGAAAAAATCGTTTGGCGCAGGTTGTTGCTGAGACTGTTTTCACCGAGGAATCTGTAAATTGCGAAGTATTTTGATAAGGAATATGGATCTTGCTTGGGAAATCTTTTGTATTGCTGCTTTTTTTAAATAATTGTCGAAATGTAGGGGGAATACCCCTATTTTACGTCACATAGTCGATGTTTTGTTAAAATATTTATATATTTAGGCAATGCTGTCTTTTTCCCAAGCAAGATCGACTTTCTATTGAACCATCTGAATCTGTTGATGTGCAGAAGTGTACATTTATATGCATCTTCAGCCTGCGCCGAAGGGATTTTCCTTGAGAGAACCGATTTTTCTAAGTATAGCGTCAGGTGACCTATTGATCACGTGACTAAATAATGAGGTGCAAAGTTGGAAAAACTGAGGTTTATCAACAACTTAAACGACTTGCTTCATGATTAAATCTAGTTTTTCAAATATTAATTGGTGAAAATATTAACATTTATTTTTGCTTGGTTAATTGCTCCGGGGAGCCTTAACTATGCTGCGTAGGGGTCACTCCTACAAGTCCTTAATGAGGCCGTTTTACAAAAATTCAAAGTATGCATATTGTTTAGAACATTATTCTGGCCATCTTTTGTTCCATATTGCTTATCAAAATACTCCCCCTTTTCGAGATACATGTATAAAGCGTCAAAGATTTGACATTCTGGCCCCTTGTGACCCCTAATTACGTAACATATGATCAAAATTGTATCATATATTGTTGCAAATCGTTAAGATAAATACTTTTGCTTCAGTAATGTATTACAAAATCTTGATTATTAGAGAGTTATAGATAAAAGATTTTTGGCCCCTCTGAGCCCTTAATTTGAGGGGTCAGCCCTTTTTTCATTATATCAAATGAAAGGTCTTATGATTTGAAACATTTTTTGTTCAATAGTTATTCAGAGATTTCTATTCGTTGTGGAGATATGCTAAATGGAAATATTTAGGGGTCACTCCTACAAGTCCTTAATGGGGCCGTTTTACAAAAATTCAAAGTATGCATATTGTTTAGAACATTATTCTGGCCATCTTTTGTTCAATATTGCTTATCAAAATATTCTCCCTTTTCGAGATATAAAGCGTCAAAGATTTGACATTTTGGCCCCTTGTGACCCCTAATTACGCAACATATGATCAAAATTGTATCATATATTGCTGCAAATCGTTAAGATAAATACTTTTGCTTCAGTAATGCATTACAAAATCTTGATCATTAGAGAGTTATAGATAAAAGATGTTTGGCCGCTCTGAGCCCTTAATTTGAGGGGTCAGCCCTTTTTTCTTGATATCAAATGAAAGGTCTTGTGATTTGGAAGATTTTTTGTTCAATACTTATTCAGAGATTTCTATTCGTTGTGGAGATATGCTAAATGGAAATATTTAGGGGTCACTCCTACAAGTCCTTAATGGGGCCGTTTTACAAAAATTCAAAGTATGCATATTGTTTAGAACATCATTCTGGCCATCTTTTGTTCAATATTGCTTATCAAAATATTCCCCCTTTTCGAGATATAAAGCGTCAAAGATTTGACATTCTGGCCCCTTGTGACCCCTAATTACGCAATATATGCTTAAAAGTTTATAATATATTGTTCCAAATGGTCTAAAATTAAAAGATATTGAAAAATCAAGCAGAAAAAATGATAAAATTTGTTGGTCACACGGGGGATCGAACCCGGGTCGCCCGCGTGACAATCCAACGCGCTAACCATTTAGCCATTGGGATCGCCGCTTCGCGTTTTCAAATGCAAATATCTCGAGATTGGCTTTTTCGATTTTCAAACAAATTACATATTTGGCTTCTACAAGAGGGTCTCTATTCACATCAAAAACAAAAATATTAAAAAATAAAAGTTGAAAAATTGCGTTTGTTAAATTCACTTCCAGTAGCGACCGGAAGTATTGACGACACACGGAAAGGTGATTCTGCAAAGCTAAAAGTCAAAAACTATCATCTCAAATAAGTCTCCAGTTCATATCTTAAGCAGTTTTCGCTACTAAGTTCAGACAAAATTGCATTTTAAAATCAGGAAATTGTAGATAACTCACGACCGGAAGTGACGTCATCAACAAAAAAAAATTTCCAATAAGGTTCAGATCAGTGCCTATCACATGTGAAAGTCTCATGAGAATCGGCCCAGTAGTTTACGAGAAATCGCGTGCACAAAATTGGTAAGAATAATAATAATAATAATAGGTAAAAAGAAACCGAAGAATAACAAGAAGGTCTTCCGTTGGAGACGGAAGACCTTAATAAAAGTGAAAAAGAAACAATACAATAATAGAAGTGTCTTCCGTTGGAGACGGAAGACCCTAATAATAATAAAGGTAAAAAAGAAACCGAAGAAATAATAGAAGGGTCTTCCGCTGAAGACCCTAAAAATAAGAAAAGTGAAAAAGAAACATAAGAATAGTAGAAGGGTCTTCCGCTGAAGCCGGAAGACCCTAATAACTAGATACGATCTCGTTGCGAGCAACGAGAGGTCTTCCGTCCGTTTTAGGAAAAGAAATCCACGTAAAATCGAGCTGAATTGATATTCAAAATTTTAGTCACAAGGAGGATTGAAACCATGTCGCCAACGTGAATGCCCTTTTTTTTTTTTTTTTTACTTTTATATCCCCCACGCGCTAACCCTTAAGCTATTTGGAGTACTGCTCTAAATATACTTGTGTATACCGGTACTTTTGCAACAGTTCACCTGTCTAAGAATTATAAAAAGCATTCATAATTTCGCGCCAAACGCCACGAGTAAATATTCGCGCCTTTTCTTGGGACTGATCTATTAAATAGGTATGATAGCTTCAGTTTAATTTTAAAATCAAAACATTCTTAGTGCCTTTATTTTATTTCTACGTTAAGAAAGTATATGTAACACATTATACACATTACATATCGTATCTAGCCCAGTTAACTAAAACAGTGAAATGGAAATTAAGTTTTAAGATTGACACTCAATTGCAACGTACTACTGTAACGTGTCGGACCTGAGCGGTCAGTAGGTCCGTGCTCGGATTACCTAGTTTTACAGGGGATATGATTGAATGCAATATATACAGATAATAATATGACACCTGCCTGGTGTCTTTAATCAAATGACCTATTAAGTGCTTTGTATAATTATATATCTTCAGTTAAAACCGGCACCTGCCTGGTGCCATATGATAATTGCCTCACTATACAATTGACTATATATGTCAACATTTACCTGCCTGGTGCCTCTTGATTTAGCCTTTAACACCTGCCTGGTGTCTTACTGCTTACCAAGTTGCCTATATAACTCTAGCTAAGTGGCTACAATATACTTACAAAGTATGATTTAACTTTGTAAGAGCTTCTCTGTCCTAATGACAAACCTAGAGCTAACGTCACTCACTACGGCAACTTTGCACAATCCGATTTGATCGATAAACCAATTGGTCTCTGTTCCAAAGTGAAGACACAAGCCAGTTGGCTGTACTGCCCCCTTGTATCTCATTTTAATCAATGATCATAAGTTATCAGATATCATATTGATAAAATACAACAGACTGCCTTTCTTTTGGCAACACTATTATCATTTTCTAACAGAACATCATTTATCTATAATACTTGTATAATTCTTTAGTCAATTGACCAATTAATTACAATATTTACATTGATTATCTATTTTAATATAAACAAGTAACGGGAGGTAACTCCTCCAACCATTTCACTACTACGTGAGAGTCGAAGTAGTTTTTAACATTTCATGTATCCTTATGTCAGAATCGTTTAATCAAACGCTCAGCTGCCTCCATAAACCCCTACTCGCGAAATGGCGGAGTCTACGGAGACAGCCGCCATTTTGGACCCGCTTCAGATTTTTGAATGTTAAAATCTAGACTTTGGATTTGTCAATATTCAAACAGATTATATAGTAAGCATCATTGGAAAGGTCTCTATTATCCAAGCTTAAAATACTTCAAAAATATTGAAAAAAACAAAAAAGTTAGAAAAATCAACTTTTTAAATTTTCATCTGGTAACAACAGGAAGTACTGACGACGAACGAAATGTTGCGTCCTGGATAGTAATTACGACGATCTATCATCCCTGGAGTTTCATTTTGATATCTTTTGCCGTTCTTGAGAAAATCCGTGGACAAAATGTCATTTAAAAATCAGGAAATGTCCCGTAACTTGGCACCGGAAGCGTATCTTCAAAAAATCTCTCAGATAAAATAACTTCAGATAACAACACATTGTTTCCGTAAATTTCATGAAAATCCATCCAGTAGTCATTGAGAAATCGCGTGCACAAAATTAGATGGTCAGAAAAATAATAATAATAATAATAAGAAACAGTAGAATCACTATAAGGTCTTTAGTGAAGACGGAAGACCCTAATAATAAGAAAAGTGAAAAAGAAACATAAGAATAATAGAAGGGTCTTCCGCTGAAGACGGAAGACCCTAACTAGAAACGATCTCGTTGCTAGCAACGAGAGGTCTTCCGTCCGATTATGAAATAAAAAACGAAAAATCCAGCTGAAAAAGTCGTAAAAAAATATCGGTCACACGGGGGATCGAACCCGGGTCGCCCGCGTGTAAATCCAACGCGCTAACCATTGCGCCATCGAGAACGCCGCTTCAAATTTTTAAATTCGAATATCTCGAGAATAGCTTTCTTAATTCTAAAACAAATTACACATTTCGAATTCAGTAAGGAGTCTCTATTAACCCTATAAAAATCACAGAAAAATAATTAAAAACAAAAAAGTTGAAAATTTTGATTTTTTAATTCGCTTCCGGAAGCGACCGGAAGTACTGACAACACACGAAAAAGACATTCCGCATAGCTAGAAGTCATGCCCTATGCTCTCCAACAAGTCTCCAGTTAATATCTCTAGTAGTTCTTTAGATCTCGAACTCACAAAATTTCATTTTAAAATCAGAAAAATGGCCATAACTTGGCATCAGAAGCGACTTGTTCCAAAATTCTTCCAAATGTAACAATGGCATATAAGAGCACATCATCCCTGAAAGTTTGATGAAAAACCGATGAATAGTTCTCGAGATATCGCGTGCACAAGATTTGTCTAAAAAATAAGAATAATAATAAGAAACAGTAGAATCACTATAAGGTCTTCCGTTAAGACGGAAGACCTTAACTAGATGAGATCTCGTTGCGAGCAACGAGTAGGTCTTCCGTTGAATTTCTCGATAAGATGAGATGCGATTTTGACTGAGATATAATTTAAAAGAGAAAGACATTAAGTTTTTCTTCATCAAATTTAAAGTTTCTGATATTTATCACGATAGTCTGAACATCTTTTGTTCAATATGGCTCATAAAAATGTTTCCCACTTTTCGAGACGTAAAGCATAAAAAATATAGCATTTTGGCCCCTTGCAACCCTTATATCCATAAAATATGACCAAAATTTTATAATATATTGTTGCAAATCATTAAAATGACTACTTTTGCTTCAGTGATGTACAAAATATTGATCATTAGAGAGTTATAGATTAAAGAGTTTTGGCCCTTCTGAGCCCCTTATTTAAGAGATATGCTAACAGAAATGTTATGAGGCCACCCCTACAAGTCCTTAAAGGGGTCGTTTTACAAAAATCCAAAGTATGTTTTGTTCGATATTGCTATTTAAAATATTCCCCCTGTTTGAGATATAAAGCGTCAAAGATTTGACATTCTAGCCCCTTGTGACCCCTAATTACGTAACATATGATCAAAATTTTATCATATATTGTTGCAAATTGTTAAGATGACTACTTTTGCTTCAGTAATATATAACAAAATATTGATCATTAGAGAGTTATAGATAAAAAACTTTTGGCCCCTCTGAGCCCCTAATTTGAGGGGTCAGCCCCATTTTTTGGTATCAAATGAAAGGTCTTGTGATTTTGAAGATTTTTTATTCAGTATCTATTCAGAGATTTCCATTCGTTGTGGAGATATGCTAAAAGGAAATATTTAGGGGCCACCCCTACAAGTCCTTAATGGGGCCGTTTTACAAAAATTCAAAGTATGGATATTGTTTAGAACATTATTCTGACCATCTTTTGTTCAATATTGCTATTTAAAATATTCCCCCTGTTTGAGATATAAAATGTCAAAGATTTGACATTCTGGCCCCTTGTGACACTTAATTACGTAACATACGATCAAAATCTTATCATATATTGTTGCAAATTGTTAAGATGACTACTTTTGGTTCAGTAATATATAACAAAATATTGATGCAAATTGTTAAGATGACTACTTTTGCTTCAGTAATGTATAACAAAATATTGATCATTAGAGAGTTATAGATAAGACTTTTGGCCCCTCCGAGCCCCTAAATTGAGGGGTATGCCCCTTTCTTGGTATCAAATAAAAGGTCTTGTGATTTTAAAGATTTTTTATTCAGTATCTCTTCAGAGATTTCTTTTCGTTGTGGAGATATGCTAAATGGAAATATTTAGGGGCCACCCCTACAAGTCCTTAATTGGGCCGTTTTACAAAAATTCAAAGTATGGATATTGTTTAGAACATTATTCTGACCATCTTTTGTTCGATATTGCTTATTAAAATATTCCCCCTTTTTGAGATAAAAAGCGTCAAAGATTTGACATTCTGGCCCCTTGTGACCCCTAATCAAGTAACATATGATCAAGATTTTGTCTTATATTGTTGCCAACTGTTAAGATGACTACTTTTGCTTCAGTAATATATAACAAAATATCAATCATTAGAGGGTTATAGATTAAAGACTTTTGGCCCTCTGAGCCCCTAATTTCAGGGGTCAGGCCCATTTTATTGATATCAAATGAAAGGTCTTGTAATTTTGCACATTTTTTCTTCAATATGCTTTAACAAATTATAAACAGGTATGAAGATATGAAACAAAATGTGTCAAATTTTGTGAGATATTTCTGAGACATTTTTTCAGGCCCTATCGAGCTCCGGCGCCTTTGCGCTAGAAAAATTTGAAAACCCAATTACAACTTACGAAACCTTCCTTTATTTTCACTGAAAATCTTAAGTCGATATCTTAAGTCGTTTCGGAGGAGTTTCCTGGACAAGCCGACCCTCTGAAAATCAGAAAATCCTAACTATCTTAAGATAAGAAGTGACGTCATCAATCAAAAATTTTCCAATAAGGTTCAGATCAACACCTACCAGATCTAAAAGTTACGTGAAATTTGGACGAATCGTTTCTGAGAACATGCGTGCACAAAATCGGTTGGAATAATAAAAGGGAAAAAGAAACCGAACGAAAACAATAAGGTTTTCCGTTGGAGACGGAAGACCTTAATAACTAGAAAGTTTGCTATTGCAAGCAATAGCATATGTCGCCCCGTACTGGACGAGACTTTCATTTTTCATCATCACTAAAACAATGGTCCATTAGCTAAGCTTGGATCGAGTCGTATCAGTCCTTTCCGTTGGAAACGGAACACCTTAATTGGGTACATCCCACTAATTATTTTTAGAATCGGTAGGAGAAGAAAGAAGTTCAGGAAAAAATTACAAGTTCCTCAATTTGCAGACTTTCATAAAAGAAATTGGGCAGATGTACTGAACTGAGCCTCATACTTGTTAAATGGCAGTATCTTTCCTACCAAAAAAGCTTGGCAAATGTCATTTATTAAGAAGATCAGCCGAATTATTTTGTATATTATAACGCCAGTGAGAACTCTGAAATTTCCCTACTTTCACTTTCATTTTAAAGGTTCTGCCTGAAAACGAATCTGACATGCCACCTTCAATTCGAGCATTTTTGCATTGCACAGGGCTGATGTTTGTTATGAGATGATAAATCATGTGTAAACTTTCTCAGTTTAGCGGAATCATGAACATTTTCGGCGAGATGTATGTTTGTTTACAGTGATGATCAAGGCTTCGCGCACCTGCAGGAGTGGATCCAAGGATTTAAGAATGAATAATAACTATGGAAATGACGTACCAATTTTCTAATTGATACGTGCATTATCTAACGAAATTATTAATAAACAAGAAATGGAAATACAAGAAAACGCGAAATGCTAATAAATGCAGCTGACAATCGTTATTTTTTTTATAGATAAAATAAAATAATTATAAAATCTAGAGACAAGACAGAAGAAGAATGAATGTTGGCAAAATATCAAATCACATCAGGAGAACTGAATTTTATGAATGAAACTTTAAAAACGTTACTTGTAAGTTGTATATGTTATATCTGTGTATTCTACCTTTCTGTGCGCTTCCTTCGGGGGTGGGGGGTGGGGGTGGGTGGGGTGGGGGGTCGTCTTGAACATAGAACCTTAGCCATTACATTTGAACGGTAAGGGCTAGGGCTTTCCTATTTCAAATATGAATTCTTGTGAAAAGAACATTTATTGGATATGAAGAACTTTGATCTTGACCTTGAAGAACACGTGGACATCTAAACCTTTTTTTCTGTTTCGTTTCTATGGCAACTGTAAGCGACTCATTACAATTATTTTAAAAATAGAAATCCCTTTGACACATTGCAAGGAATAAACATTGACAGTTTCAAAACGATTGCTTGAGTAGTTATTGAGAAAATTGAAATTAAAGAATTTTAACTTTCCCCTGGTTTCCATGGCAATAATTGATTATTTGAAAATTTTAAATGCAAATCGCAAAACTACAATTACTAATCACTAAAATAAAAAAAAGTTTCATCACGAATGTTCAAGGGACCAGAGAGAACACTCGCGGACAAAATTCGTCAAAATTCGTCGCTTTTTGCAGGTTTCCATGGCAACGGTAGCCATTTTGAAAGTGAATGACCACATGGCACAACAACAACCAGTGATCGTCCTTTGAGGAAAGTTTCAGGAAGATTGTCCAAGCCATCTCCAAGAAAACGCCTGGACAAAAAACATGCGTACAATAGCAATATGTCTCCCCGACTTCGTCTGGGGCGACATGAAAATAAGAAACAGAGTAAAGACAATATGTTCCCCAACTTCGTTTGGGGAACAAAATAATAAGAAACAGAGTAAAAACAATATGTTCCCCAACTTCGTTTGGGGAACATAATAAGTAATCCCTAGTACTTCCTGTTCAAAAGTTAATTGCTAAGGTTAATTTTTTTTAAGTGGTTCAAACTCTAGGGTCAAGGTTAAACATATTTATACCTGTTGATAGTTCACAATGACACATGTTAAGCATGAAAGCTCTAGCACCTACTAATCAAAATTTAGGCAAAGTTTAAAGTTTGGTATTTTTCTTGTAAAAATGTGTATCCTAGGTCAAGCGATCAGAGGTAAAAATTAATGGTACCCAAATAAAAGGTCTTAATTGTCACAAGAAATAAACCTATAAAATATGGAAGCCATTTGCATAGCCCTTCCCACTGAAAACTAATGGGCAAGGTTATAATTTCTGCAGACAAATAGACAGACATAATATAAACACAAGAAACAAAATACATGTATGTACATAATTAGTCAAATGGAAAAAAATATACTATTTAATTGGAATAACAAAATAGATTGTTATTTCAGGGAAAGGGGGTGGGTAGGGAGATTGGACCCCCCCCCCCTGGAATTTGCTTTGTTATTTAAACAAGACTATATACTGAAGCAAATAAAAAATGACTTTGGACATCCTCCCCCTAACTTAGAAAACATTGACCCCACTATCATTGTTTTTATTTTGTTTATTTGTTTTCAATTTATGAGTTTTTTTTCTCCTGCTTGTCAGGAAATTCTGGGCATGAATTTTTTGATTGAGATGTGAACCCCCCTCCCTACTTCCGAAAAAAAATTCTGGATACGCA
The DNA here is from genome assembly GCF_032062105.1 of Saccostrea cuccullata. NCBI lineage: Eukaryota > Metazoa > Mollusca > Bivalvia > Ostreida > Ostreidae > Saccostrea > Saccostrea cuccullata. The sequence continues at coordinate 26,599 of NW_026925660.1, forward strand.
CCAGTGTTGGCAGTAACTGAATGTCACATCGACAACGG
>NW_026925661.1:0-26696 GCF_032062105.1 Saccostrea cuccullata
TTTCGAATGCTTATATCTGGAGTTTAGATTTATCAATATTCAAACAAATTATATAGTAAGCATTATAAGAAGAGTCTCTATTTACATACCAAAAATAAATGAAAAATATTGAAAAACAAAAAAGTTAGAAAATACACTTTTTTTCAATGTACACCTCGTAACGACCGGAAGTAATGACGACGCACGAAAAGGCAATTCTGCAAACCACAAAGTCATGATCTATCATCTCCAATAAGTCTCCAGTTCATATCTTCAGCCTTTTTCGATAAAAGTGCGCGACAAAATCGCATTTTAAAATCAGGAAATTGTCCATAACTTGGCACCAGAAGCGAATATTCCAAATTTTTCTTCGGATGTAACAACTTCATATAATGACACATATTTTGTGAAAGTTTCATGAAAAACCGCTGAATAGTTTTCGAGAAATCGCCTGCACAAAATTTTGTCAAAAAAAAGAATAATAATAAGAATAATAATAATAAGAAACAATAGAATCACTATAAGGTCTTCCGTGAAGACGGAAGACCTTAATAAGAAACAGTAGAATCACTATAAGGTCTTCCGTGAAGACGGAAGACCTTAATAATAATAAGAAACAATAGAATCACTATAAGGTCTTCCGTGAAGACGGAAGACCTTAATAATAATAATAATAATAATAATAAGACACAGACTAAAAACAATATGTTCCCCAACTACGTTTGGGGAACATAATAATAATAAGAAACCGAGTAAAAACAATATGTTCCCAAACTCCGTTTGGGGAACATAAATATCAGTATTTATCAGCAAGAACAGCACAGTATCAGTAATTATCAAAGATTATCAGTAAAATTTGGGATTCTCAGCACTTTTTTCGTCCAGTAGTGCTTGGAAATCTGTCTCGAAGATGGGAACCCCCGTTTGTTTACAACTTTTGTTTCTTACCTTGTGTATTTTTATTTACCGAATAGGGTCATTGAGAAAAAGTACAATCTGCTTGCATATTTATAACGACACATAGATGTGTTTGACGGGGAAATTTCATATTTTCGAGGTATACACTCTTACATTTTTTTCATTAAAAAGGGGGGGGGGGGTATTATCCATACTTCAGGTGCCTGTGATTTTCGCAGCACTGTTAAGGCTAGAAAAAGGGGGCGGGGCCTAATTTATACGGGAAAAGTTTACTGTGACGTCACACAAAAATATGACTTTCATGCATTCATCATATTACCCTAACATAAAACAATTTGCAACTTTAAACTGTATTAGCATAATAAAAAACTATAAAACTTACTAATGCATTAACAAAAGTCGTTAGTTAAATCCCATACAGCTGGTTTTAAACAAATCACTGATCTCGATGAACTTGTCAATCATGACGTCATTTTGGTAAAAATGACGTATTTCATGTACTGTGAGAGGCAGATTTGGGATTTTTTTAACAATGAAAAATATGTTTTATTATAAAACAGAATATTATTTACAGGTTTTTAATAGGCTAATAATACCAATGTTTATCCATTGTTAAGTGCGATTATTCATCAACTATCGATTGAATGTATTTAAATAATTCTGTCGTGTTTTAATGTTCAGGTAAGGTATATTTTACATCGAGGTGCCTCATAAAATCGCTTTTTCGCAAGGGCATACACTAAATAAATCTTGACCATTTTTAGCTCTTCTAAGCCAAAGGCTCAAAGAGCTAATGCTATGGCCATTTGTGCGGTGTGCGTCGTGCGGTGTGCGTTAACTTTTTAGAATATGGGCCATAACTCAAGAACCCCTTGGCCAATCATTGTCAAATTTGTCACAGGGTATCCTTGGCCCATGGGCTAACATTTGTACTAAAACTAGGGGTGGGACCTTAAAACAAGGAGAGATAATCAGGAAAATAAAACCAAAAGTACTGGTTGCAAAAACTTCTTCTTCTCCAGAACCACCAGGCAGACTTTCACCAAACTACTAACACACAAGGATCAGGATGTGTTATAGATAAAAAATTGTTCAAGGCATGACCCTGGGGCAAAGGGCGTGGTCTCAAGGTCACTTCAAAGTTGACCTAAATTTACAATTAGTGAAAATGTCTATATTTTGCTTACTATAAGGACTAGGATCATCAAATATTGTAAGTTGATGCATCTTAAGACTTCACATCATGTTAATTCAAAAGTAGGTCACGGTGACCTACTTTTTTAATTTTGCGGGCATTTGTTTTCAAATTGATATGAAGGCATATTTTGGACACTTTAAGGCCTATGATCATCAAACTTTGTCAGTTGATGCATCTTGGGTCTTTGAACAAGGTCAACTAAAAAGTAGGTCACCGTGACCTACTTTTTAAACTTTATGACTTATCCTTTTTAAAACATTTAATCCCATTATTTCAGACACTGAGAGGGTTAGAATCATCAAATCTTGTAAGTTGCTGCATCTTGGGACCTTAAAACATATTTATGAAGAAGTAGGTCACTGTGACCTACTTTTAGAATTTTGCAGGCATTTGTTTTCAAATTGTTAAAAAGGCATATTTTGATTACCTTCAGACCAACGATCATCAAACTTGGTCAGCTGATGCATCTTGGGACTCTGAAAAATGTCGACGAAAATGTAGGTCACGGTGACCTACTTTTGACATTTTAGGGCTATATTTCAATATCTTAGGTATTTATAGGCTTAGAATCATCAAACTTGGTGAATTGATGCATCTTGGGTTTCGGAGAGTGTCGACCAAAAAGTAGGTCACGGTGACCTACTTTTGACATTTTATGGCTATATATCAGTATCTTTGGTACTTATTGGCTTAGAATCATCAAACTTTGTCAGTTGATTCATCTTGGGTTTTCGGAGAATGTCGACCAAAAAGTAGGTCACGGTGACCTACTTTTGACATTTTAGGGCTATATTTCAGTATCTTTGGTATTATTGGCTTAGAATCATCAAATTTGGTGAGTTGATGCATCTTGGGTTTTCGGAGAGTGACGACTAAAAATTAGGTCACGTTGACCTACTGTCAATATTTTATGGCTATATTTAAGTATCTCTGGTACTTATTGGCTTAGAATCATCAAACTTTGTCAGTTAATGTATCTTGGGTTTTCGGAGAATGTCGACCAAAAAGTAGGTCATGGTGACCTTCTTTTGACATTTTATGGCTATATTTCAGTATTTTTGGTATTTATTGGTTTAGAATCATCAAACTTTGTTAGTTTATGCCTCTTGGGTTTTCAGAGAATGTCGACCAAAAAGTAGGTTACGGTGACCTACTTTTGAATATCGCAGGTATTTATTGGCTTAGAATTATCAAACTTGGTCAGCAGATGCAACCTAGGCCTCCGATAAATGTCAACCAACATGTAGGTCATGATGACCTACTTTCAATATTTTATGGCTATATTTTAGTATCTCTGGTACTTATTGGCTTAGAATCATCAAACTTTGTCAGTTGATGCATCTTGGGTTTTTGGAGAATGTCAACCAAAAGTAGGTCATGGTGACCTACTTTTGAATATTGGCCTAGAATCTTCAATCTTAGTTTATCTATTAATGCATCTTGAGTCCTCAGAAAACTTCAATCTTAAAGTAGGTCACTGTGATTTTCTCATGGTTTTTTTTTATAGCTTTATTAAAATATCTTCAGCCCTAGTTATTGGCTAAGAATCATCAAACTTTGTCAGTTGATGCAACTTGGGTCTTAGGATACTTAGGGTTAGAGGCTTCAAATACAAGTGATAGGTTGTACATTATATCAGAAGAGCGATTCAAGGCCCTTGGGCCTCTTGTTTGAATATAAATAAAGGATATGTTCCTTAACTTGAAAAGTGCTGCTGCTTTCTTTAAATCTAGAGCATGACTTCATAAGTACACAAAATCTTTGGTAAAAGTCAAACATATCTCGACATCAGCCTATTAACTTGAAATTATAACTATTAAAACGCGAATTCTATTCAAAGCAGCAGCACTTTTCAGAAAGTACAAAGTATGCAGAAAAATTAATAGTTTGAATTTTTACTAGGGTATGCCCTTGCGATATTGAAATTTGTTATTGACCTACATTCCGTGTACCTATTATGCATTCATCACGTGACTGTCCATCGATGGGACCAAACTCCATACAGTACAGAGTAGGTTATATTATGCTATTTCCATAAGTATTTAAGTTCTGTGATAATAGAACAGCTGAATAAAAGTAAATTCAGTTTTAAAAACAATGCTCGTTTTTGCACTTCTATTTTCCGTTGATTTCTCATAGTAAGCCTTAACAGTGCTGCGTTTAAATTCGCTTGGAATCTATCCATAAGCCAGAGTGTTAGCTTAATCGTCTGATATAAATAGTTTGATATATAATTCTTTGACTGGACATTAGACCTGATAACAGTAAGTTCTTTATTTTCTTTTACTAGCACTTTGCTTGGTTGAATGAATGAGTATGAATGAAATATAGTATTTGATGAGTTAAGGTGGTCCGATCCTCAGGTATATAAATTGAGCAGTTAAGTAATCAAAAATACTCATAAAAGTATCTCTGAATCCACAAAATTATGTAAATTTATCCACAGTTTTTCTTTAAAATTGAAGATTTAATGTAATCATATTATATAGGGAAAATTGTCAAACCGACAATATTTTTGCAGAATAAGCAAATTGGAAAATTAGGCTAGCAATGCATTTTCTAAATTTTTAGCTCTTCTGGTCAGAGACCAGAAGAGCTTATGCGATAGTAATGTGTCCGGCGTCCGTCCGTCTGTCTGTCTGTCTGTCTGTCTGTAAACAGTTTTTCAAAACGCTACTCCTCCTACAGTTTCAGTCTGATTTCAATATAACTTGGCAAACAAGTATACTACACTAAGATACATAGAATAGTGCATCGGTTTTTAATTTCGATGAACGGTGTTGCCATGGTTACTAAAAATAGAATTTTGTGTGAAATTCCTTTAAAACGCTACTCCTTCTACAGTTTTGGTCTGATAACAATATAACTTGGCACACAAGTAGACTACACTAAGATACATAAATTAGCTCTTCGGTTTTTCATTTCGATAAATGGTGTTGCCATGGTTACTAAAAATAGAATTTTCTGTGAAATTCCTTTGAAACGTTAATTCCTTCTACAGTTTTAGTTTGATTTCAAAATAAGTTGGCACACAAGTAGACTACACAAAGATACATAAAATAGTGCAATGGTTTTTGATAAGTACAAACCAGTAGAGCTACAGTCTCGACAGAGACTTCTGGTTTAAATAGACGTCATGCCCCGAGACAGGTTCTTGTCACCTTATAAAATTCAAACTCATTTCATACGCATGATATTAACCCTGTAAAACAATGTGGAATACCTGAGCAAAATATACAATAATTAATTGCACATATTAAAAATACAAAACACTGATCATAAAATAGTCTGAATTGATGCAAACCATTTCATGTCGGATGTATTGTCAGATTCAGACGATTCTAGTATAACAAGATTAGCCTTTCGGCAACCATTCATATCCTTTTAAGCCTGAGGCCGATTTAGACGAGGAATTCATTTGGTAAGACAGAGGCTCTGACATAGACCGCATGAGAAACTAGTGCTAATTGTAACGGGAACCGTTACAGATGTTCCCCAAACGCTCCCCAACTCCCTTTTGGTGCCATATTCCCTGTAAGCCTTATAAAATAAGACAACATCTGTGCATTTTTGACTTTAAAAACGTTTCCCATGAAGGATACCAATTATTTTCCAATTTCAACATTGCACGTGTCCGCATGTGAATGCACGTGTGTAATGATCATATCATCTTGTCTACACTTTCTATATATTTAAATATACTATATATTAAAGCATCTAGTCCAAAAGTATTAAAAAACACTCATTCAAGTGTATTTTTAGTTTCACTCGTTCCAAATGCACGCGCGTGCGTGCATGTGCATGATGACCATATCTTCTTGTAGGAAGCCCTTATATCTATCTAGATTCTAAATCCCATCCTGTTTGGTTGAAAAACAAGGGAGTCATAGCCATTTTAAGTTTCAGCCAATCAGATTGCAGCGCACGTACATGCGCGTAATTTCTTGAAATTTGTTGTATATCATATTGTAGGATATTCTAATGCATGACTATGTTATAAATTTCAAAGCATTTCGTCAAAAAACAAAGGAGATATAGCCATTGAAAGTTTCAGCCAATCAGATTAAATCGCACGAGCATGCGCGTGTTTTCATGAAAATTTCTATATATCAAATTGTAGCATATCCTAAGGCATGACTATTTTCAAAATTTCAAAGCATTTAGTCAAAAAACAAAAGAGATATAGCCATTTAAAGTTTCAGCCAATCAAATTGCAGCACACGTCCACGCGCATGATTTCTTTAAATTTTTTGTATATCATATTGTAGGATATTCTAATGCATGACTATGTTATAAATTTCAATGCATTTCGTCAAAAAACAAAGGAGATATAGCCATTGAAAGTTTAAGCCAATCAGATTGCAGCGCACGTGCATGCGCGTGTTTTCATGAAAATTTCTATATATCAAATTGTAGCATATCCTAGGGCATGACTATATTCAAAATTTCAAAGCATTTCGTCAAAAAACAGAAATGATATTGAGATTTTTGTTTCAGCCAATCAGAGCGAAGCGCACGTGCATGCGCGCGAGTTCTTGCTAATTTGGCATTGTCATATTATCTACACTATCAATATATCCTTATATAATGAGTTTCAAAACATTTCATTAAAAAATGTAAAAGTTATGGCTATTTCAAGTATATCTGTCATTTTACTCATTTCACGCGCCCGCACGTGCAGGCGTATGCGCGCAAAATGACCTTCGTTCCGCACACCTACACTACACACCTATTAACCCTAAAAAGGTTTTAGCTCAGTTGGGTGAACAGTTTCTGAGAACACTTCCGGACAAAAAAGTACCGGAGAACAAATAAGAAAAAAAAAGAATAATAATAATAATAATAATAAGAAACCGAGTAAAAACAATATGTTCCCAAACTCCGTTTGGGGAACATAATAACGACTGGTAAGATGAAGTGAACATTAATTCATTTCTATATTTTAAGCCCTACCCCAGAATTATGATTTAGCTAAACTTGTACTTTATGTAGGTGCAGCTTCATTAATTGAAAAGAAAACTGGCAGAATTGTAGGGTTTTCAAGCCGGGCCAAAAGGTGTAGAATTTACACGCATGCCAGAAAATTGAAAAAAAACACTTAAAAGACAAAAATGTTGAACAATTTGTGGGCCCAGCAAAAGCCATGGAACCAACCGGATATGATCGTAAAAATGCTGCATTATGCCAGTTCAGCCCATACATCTGTTTGCACATTGATTGGAGATGATGCCTCATGGCAACACAGCCTTTAAAGAGTCAGTACAACTATAGAACAAGTCAGTGTCAAGATCCATAGTGAAGATGACTAGGCTCGAGGTAATGCATGTTATGGTAAGAATGTTTGTCAAGCTTATCTTTCATTCAATTTCAAATCATGTTTATTTCAATGTGTTTCCAATTTAAATTAATATATTAATTAGTCCTTCTGTTATTTTCATTTTTGAGTTCTCATGGTAATGTGTTTGTATTATTCTTGTTTGCAGCTCATTGCCAATTTGATATAAACCTGGAACTTTAAATAAGCATTATTTAAAATATATTCCCAAATCCAGGCAAATTTATTGGACTTCTAAGAAATCTAACAGAAGGAGAAGAATTTATGAAAATACACCTGGCTGCAAATGCAGAGAAAGTCTTAAAGCTGCACTACTGTCCAAGGCAATTGTGTCAAAACCAGAGGAAAAATACTTGAGAAGATTTAGGAGTCGGAAGAAAAATTTATCATACATTCCCTATTCCTTCAAAAGGATCTGCAAAGGGGTTAAAATCAATTTTTGAAAAGTGAAATTCAGAGCGTGAAATTATGCCTGGGAAAATAGCGCCAAAACCTTTAAATAGCAAACAAAGAGGGTGAGCTTACTCAGAAAATTACAAAAAAATAAAAAATACATGGGCGAAAAAAATTCGCCATCAAAAGTTGTTGAAAATGAGACAGCTAGACAACAGAGCAGTTTTTAGGGAAACAGACTTGAAACAAATGTCTACAGAATGACATATTTCTACAAATCAGAACACAAATATTTTAGTTTAAGGTTTCGTCAAAGGTCAACATGCCCAAAACTTATTTTTACAATTGCATCAAAATTATCAACTATTACATTTTACAAATTTTGAAATTTAACAAGAAAATGTTTATTTGGAAGAATTAAGTTTAAACCGAATAAAAAAAAAAATTATTATTCTTTATATCATTTTGAGCTGTATTATCTAACAAGCCTTAGGCACCAGAGGGGTTCGGTCAGGGATAGCACAGAAATGCCTCTCTACACAATCCTTATCAAATCTACATGTCAAAGTTACGAAACTTTGTCTTATCCGAAAAATCAGAAAGAAGTGGGTATTCCACGTCAGCTTAAGTGGAAAGCGTCAATGCATAAGTAATTAGAAGAGTACGCATCCATTTGCTTAGATAGATAAAATGCTACGGAATTTTTTAAAGATGTTCCCTCAGACTTGAATTCATATTCCCTTTCTTACAGTAATTTTAAGAGCAGATACACTGTAAAGGCAGTTTCAGAAAATGATGCACGAGTGTACTCATCTGACTTGTTTCCTTGGTCTATTTTAGATGCAGCCATCGTAGATCACTGTTGGGTGTTAAACCACCTTCAACCAAGAGATTACAGCATATATTACCAGATATGGATTTTACATATTTCCTGCAACATTCCAGCATACTTATCACAGAAGGCTCACATCACAAAGAGGAGGCTTTAATTTGCTACAAGATAGGGAAAGCATGGATTCATGTAAAGAGAGTAGATAAGAGCATTAAAAATTAACATTCTAAATCATGTTCCAGCTCAGTATCGACTCATCTCAACCCAAATATTGAAGCTATGTTGTTGTTCTATAAACGCTTGCTAATCTGAAATTTAAACATATAGGGAGAGGCAGAGCGCTAGTGAAGAAGAGGATCAAGGATGGTAACCGAACAGAACCTAAAAGAGAGAGGGAGATGAGACGACCACCAGAGAAGTAGAAGAATTGCGAGTTAGAGTGCGAGTTGAGGAGATTGCGAACTATGGGCAAACTTAGTGAAGAGTGAATGTGATCTACCGTAATGAACTGCAAATATATGAAGTTGTGACATTTCTGATCTCCCGTTAAGAAAAGCGACTCTATTTTACTGAATATATTATTGATTGAATGTTTGTTATCTTAAAGTTTACACAGAGAGGTCACTGAATGCCGGCAGTGATGGGCCTTAAATTGAGACCTATACTCGACACTCAGGACGATTGAGCAGGGAGGGTTCCTGTTCTTGATTGTCTTTACATGCATAATAATAACATAGACAATGGAATGAAACGAAGACGCCACCTTCAGCAGTAAAGGAAGCGTCTTTTTAAAGAAAGCTTACCGTCTTTAGCAACAACCTTAAACAGTTTATAAAATGATACCCATCAGACCGTATTATTAGGGCCCCGCAAGGATTTGCGGGTGCCCTATAGTAATCACTCTGTCTGTCCGTCCGTCTGTCTGTCTGTCTGTCTGTCCGTCTGTCACTCTTCCGTCCACAAATTTTCTGTTTTTTCTAATAACTTTTTTTATGGTTGCCCAATCAAGTTTAAATTTGGTATGGTAGTTTAATAGGCAGAAATACATATTTTGATGCTAAGTTTGATTCTCTATGTCTTCTAGTTTGGAGCTGGGGTGGTGGGGTAGATTCCTTAACTATGCATAAGAATGAACGGGCAACTTTTTTTATGGTTGCCCAATTAAGATCAAATTTGGTACGGTGGTTCAGTAGGCAAAAATACATATTTTGATGCTAAGTTTGGTTCTCTATGTCCCTTGGTTTGGAGCTGGGGTGGTGGGGTAGATTCCTTAACTTTATATAAGAATGCATTGGCAAAGAGAGATAACTGCTGAAGATGTTCCCATTCAGTAAACTGAATGCTACTAGGAGTCCCATGGGATTAATTAGCTTTCCTCCTGAAGAAAATCCAGAGCATTATCTTTATCTGTCACATTGAGATTAATTACCACCTCTGTCTGCAAATGAAGTTTGTATTGAAGTTAAATCAATTTGGAATGCTATGAACACTCTGAAATGTGGATTTAAAAATAAATGTTTATTATTTATTTTTGTTTGATAGTTATGATTTCATTGAATCCTAAAAAAAGAAATAGATTAAAGAAGATTTTTTGATTTACCAGGGTACTTTTTTTTTTTTTCACTTTTTTCCTTTTTTTTTTTTTTAAATATATTAATTCAAGAATGTATTTAATTTTTAATGTAGTTGTATAAAAACCCCATTCTATCATTAATACTGAAAAAGTTCTTATTGTAACTTTAGAAGAAAATGATGAGAGAGGTACAATTAATCCCTTGGGATTAATTATCTAGCCTGCTGCAGAAAATTTAGTAGGCTTCTCTTTATCTGTCACTTTAAGATTAATGAAAACCTTTGTCTGCAACTGCTGTTTGTTTGAAGTTAAGGTCAAGCCTTCATGATATTTGCATTCATTGAAGGCTGGCATTTTATATAACACAAGATTCATAATTGTTTAAATATAAATTCAATGTTAAGTTGTTCTTTACTGCCTAATGTAAATACAAGAATATTATTTTCAGGTTTTTGAATATTCAGGAATTATGTTGAAATTTTAAGAATACAGTTGCTGTTGCTTTTTCTTTGTACATTTATTAATCATTCTGTAAGCTGCACCCTTTTAATTCTACCCCATGGCGGGGCCCTTGCTGACTGGTCAGTTTTCTAGTTCTTTTGAATTTCTTGATTTTGTATTTCAACATAATTTTTTTACTGACATTAGCCCTACCACGGTTGTCCCTCGGTCATCTCCGTAAACTGGCCGAGATCTTCCGGCAAACCTCAGCTAATCCGTTACCTTCTTCAAACAAGCAGATGGAAAAGACTAATAACCAATAGTAAAACCTGCAAGCAATAAAAATCAAATTTTATTTATAATGAAATTAAAGAGACCCTTTAAGTCATTGCTATGAAAAATATCATGTTACTTAGAATAAATTAATGCTGATTTTGTTTTTCGTTTTGTTATTTTTTGTAAGATTGGAAATCTTGCAACATTGTTAAGTCGTACGAAAATTAGACCATCAGAAAGTTGTCTGTCATAGAATCCGCTAATAGCAAAAGAAAAGAATTCACCATTGAGTCAATGGAAGGGACGGCCAGTGTAAATTGTCGGGAAACCACGCTGAAGAAATTCTGAAAAAGAACAACGAAGTCGTCACTGTTTGAAACTTAGAAGTTGCGACATTTCAGGACGTCATATCACTAAATTCAACACTGTTGACTTCCATAAAGGTATTACCTGAAATTGATTTTAACCTTGGTGAAATACTCTCAAAATCCTACTCCAAATACAGTTTTAGTCTGATTATAATATAATGTGGCAATGTTAGTAGACTACACTCTGATAAGTAATTGTCTAAATTTGTGTGTGCGTGTGTTTTCTGATAAATGATGTTGCCATGGTAACTTAAATTAAAAATACCGTCAAGTTTTATTGAAAGCTACTCTTACAGTTGTAGTCTTATTGCAATATAGTGTCACAAAAAGAGACTTAATCAAGGATCATTATAATTCTATCCATTGCTGTTGTTAAGTTTCAAGTCACAACTGATTCTTTTCTCTTGCTTCGTTTTAAGTACAAACCAGTAGAGCTTCAGTCTCGATAGAGACTTCTAATTTTTAGCTCTACTGGTCAGAGACCAGAAGAGCTTATGCGATAGTAATGCGTCCGTCGTCCGTCTGTAAACAATTTTTCAAAATGCTACTCCTCCTACAGTTTTGGTTCAATTTCAATATAACTTGGCACACAAGTAGACTACACAAAGGTACATAATATTGTGCATCGGTTTTAGATTTCGATGAACGGTGTTGCCATGGTAACTAAAAATAGAAATTTCTGTGAAATTCTTACAAAAAGCTACTCCTTTTACATTTTTTGTCCGATTTCAATATAACTTGGCACACAAGTAGACTACACTAAGATACATAATTCTGTGCATCGGTTTTTGATTTCGATGAACGGTGTTGCCATGGTCACTAAAAATAGAAATTTCTGTGATCTTCTTTCAAAATGCTACTCCTTCTACAGTTTTGGTCCGATATCAATATAACTTGGCACACAAGTAGACTACACTAAGATACATAATTCTGTGAATTGGTTTTTGATTTCGATGAACGGTGTTGCCATGTTACTAAAAATAGCAATTTATGTGAAATTATTTCAAAATCCTACTCCTTCTACAGTTTTGGTCCAATTTCAATTTAACTTGGCACACAAGAAGACTATACTAAGATACATAATTCTTTGCATCGGTTTTTGATTTCGATGAACGGTGTTGCCATGTTACTAAAAATAGAAATTTCTGTGAAATTCTTTCAAAATGCTACTCCTCCTACAGTTTTGGTCCGATTTCAATATAACTTGGCACACAAGTAGACTACACTAAGATACATAACTCGGTTTTTATTTTGACGAGCGGCAAGGATCATTTTTATATTCATTTCTGTTTTCAAGTTTCAAGTCCCAACTGCTACTTTTCTCTTCTTCTGTTTTAAGTATAAACCAGTAGAGCTACAGTCTCGACAGAGACTTCTGGTTGGTCATGCGATCAAAACAATTTCGAATATTATGATACCTTGGGTTTAATTTTCCTTTCAGTATAGTTAAAGGTAGCATACAAACATAGGTCTAACGAAATATATTCTAGTGCAAGACATCAATGCAATAAAAACTGTATGGAAAAGTCTCGAAAGCACGAAAATTTACCACCAGACGCGAAAATGGCAAACCGGAACAAAATCATCCAAACAGAAACAAAGAAACACCTTAGAGAAGTATGCATGGTTACGATCTCTTATTGTTGCAAGGCTGACGTTATATAATGCTCGGCGTGGAGAGGAGCCGGCAAGGATGCCTGTAAGGACGGAAGCTGTAGCTGATAACTGTTTGCCGCAAGAAAGTGTATATCTATAGATTGATTGTATATTGTTTAACACTGAGTCGGCAATTTTTCAGCCATGTTTCGGTGGATACCTATTGAAGATTGATTGATTGTATATTGGTCCCTCTCGAGAATTTTTCATTCATATAGGGACGTCACTGTATGTCGGTGAAGGGCTTCAAATTTCGTTACTCGGCACTCAGGGCCATTGAGCAGTGAGGGATCTTTATCGTGCCAACGCCTGCCGCTAACACGGGGCCTCTGTTTTAAAGGTCTCATCCGAAGGACCCGCAACTTTCATTTCAAAGTGCCGAGCGCATGGCGAAGGAACAGTTGCTATCCATTTTATCGACTAGGTCACTCGCGGCCGAGATACAAACTCACGACCTCCCGGACTCGGAGCGAGCTCTCTATTGACTGAGCTACCGTGAACGTACTCCTACAAGTAAGAGCCTTGGTTAACGTCCCTACGCTCCTTGTATACATCTGATACGGATCTCACGCTGTAAGATATACCTCTTACATCCGAAAGCCATTTTCTAACGAGCTCGTTCCGCCGGAGATTTTGGGCGGAACGTATTATGCGTGAAATAAACTGTTATCAAGTAATTTTCAGGTACCTACGTGTTTGCATGGGGTTTGAAAGTCACAAGAAATAATAAAATCCATTTTATTCTGTGTGCACTATTGTGAATTAATGAAAATTGTCATTATTCCAATTTGTCACCAGAAGTACTTTCGATTTGACTTCGCATTAATTTTGCGGATTGCTTGTCAGAAAACGAAATTTTCGTCGCATTACACTACTTTCGTTTCGTCAGATGTTCTGAATTCCACTTCCGAATTTTAAACAGACGACTTGTTTCAATTTCTTCTTCGATTTAAAAAAATAATGGATTTATTGCTTATACAAGATGTTAACAGTGTTTTATGCGTTGCTAATACGCGAGGTTAACAGTGTTTTATGCGTAAGTTTTATCGTAAATATTGAGAATTTAATTATTTCGTACCATTCGTTAATATACAAAGCCTTATTTCTTAATAAAAAAAATTTCCACTTGGGATTTAAGCCGCGAGAATTTTAACAATGGATGCTAGAGGTTACGCGGCGCCAAGTCAAAAGTATCTCGCCGTGAACCTCTAGCATGCTGGAGTACCGTAAACGGTGATATTTATTGAAGATAGGCAGACAAATACCTACTGGGGCATTACAGACTTGTTTTTATTGGTAGTAAAAGTAGAAAATGTTTTAGTGTTAGTGCCTTGTAATTTGCACCAAGAATCAGAACGTATTCTCCAGTATCGATATATGCTTTCGGGATTTACTGAACATAACAAGTTCGTTTTTGCTACAAAATCACCTCGCATTGTTGAGGCTCTGATAGTGCTATTGCCTACAGATTTGGAGTAATCGTCAATGCATCAACAAATATAGACTATCAACACTATATACGAGTCATCACATTAGTCCCTCTTTACGTAGATCTTTCTTGACCACACGGCATCTACAAAGATAACTACTAATGTCCATAAGGTTTATCAACTGTATTTTTGATGGGAAAGAGGCTTGAAAGCTGGAAATCAGATACACCAGTATAGAAAGTATCAAGATGACAAGAATACAGTGTTAGACTTTCTGCAAATATGTTGAAGCACATGCAGAAGGACAGAGGAAACAATTTCAAAGTTTCTATACAAAGCAAATAAGATGTATAAGTTCCGAACAGTATTTTTAGCATATAGGTCACAGTCAAGGTCACAAGGTCATTGCCAAGTTCATTGCAAACTTTGATATTTGCTCTGAATAGTATTCAAATGACACTCTTAACGAACGGACAAACTATACAGTGAAGAACATAATTTTTTATAATTTCAAAAAATTGCATGGTACTCGTAAACAATAATTGAATAAAAAGTTGTATTTTTTATAAATAACTACATGTAATATGTATTAATATTAAAAAAATAATTTATCTTGTAAGTTGTTCTTTTGTGTTTTTTTTATACTACAGTGAAATGTGTGACTTTTTGTTTGTGCTAAAGGTCGTTGCTATCCCCCCCCCCCCTTCCCAAGAAAAATTTTCGGCTTTGTCGACAGGTATGATTGGTCTTTTTTTTTCCCGTCCTCCGACTTGACATTTCTTGAAAAAAAATCCGTAAAACTAAAAATCAAATTATGATCGCCTTATAGCCATAAAATTTTCTTTCAAATTAAATACTTTCCTTTAAAGTAGAGAAATACAATTGAAAAAAAATCTAAAAGGTGTATTAAAAACTGGATACAAGAAGAAAGTGGACATTATTTAAGTATATGCAATATTTAGGCCGGAATTAAAAATATCTTTGTTTCCCTTACCGATACACTGATTTATGTATCTTAGTGAAGTCTTATTGTGTGCCAAGTAATATTGAAATCAGACCAAAAGGAGGAGTAGCATTTTGAAACAATTTCACAGAAATTTCTGTTTTTAGTAACCATGACAACACCGTTTATCGAAATCATACACCGATATACAGAATAATGTATCTTAGTTTAGTCTACTTTTGTACCAAGTAATATTGAAATCAGACCAAAACTGTAGGAAGAGTAGCATTTTGAAACAATTTCACAGAAATTTCTATTTTTGGTAACCACGGAAACACCGTTCATCTAAATCAAAAAAAGATATACAGAATTATGAATCTTAGTGTAGTCTTCTTTTGTGCCAAGTTATATTGAAATCAGACCGAAACTGTAGGAGCAGACACATTTTGTAACAATTTCACAGAAATTTCTATTTTTAGTAACCACGGCAACACCATTCATAGAAATCAAAAATCGATATATAAAATTATGTATCTTACTAGTGTATTCTACTTGTGTGCCAAGGTATATTGAAATCAGACCTAAACTGTAGGAGGAGTAGCATTTTGAAACAATTTCACAGAAATTTCTATTTTTGATAACCACGGCAACACCGTGTATCGAAATCAAAAACCGATACACAGAATAATGTATCTTAGTCTACTTTTGTACCAAGTAATATTGAAATCACACCAAAACTGTAGGAGGAGTAGCATTTTGAAACAATTCCACAGAAACTTCTATTTTTAGTAACCATGGAAACACCGTTTATCGAAATCAAAAACCGATATACAGAATTATGTATCTTACTGCAGTTTACTTGTGTGCCAAGTAATATTGAAATCAGACCAAAACTGTAGGAGGAGTAGCATTTTGAAAAATTGTTTACAGACAGGGACGGATGCCGGACGCATTACTATCGCATAAGCTCTACTGGTCAGAGCTAAAAATGCAGACCCCGGGACCTTGAAACATCTTAAGCTAATAGTCAAAACCTTCATTTTATAATAAAATGTGGTGGCAGAATTAAGACGTTAAGCAGTCCAAAATTAAAATATTTTTTAATATTGTTTTACAGAGGAGTTGTTATGTGCAATCAAATTCTATAATTAATAAACACGATTAAAATTTGATCTAAGTCTTCCTAAAGCCAGCTTTTATGTTCTTTTAAAACAAAATGTTTACGCATGATCTTTGAAAGATACATTATCGAAAGAAAGAAATTATATAACATATATATTATTTCTTTCCGCTTTATGAATTAAAGCAAAAAACAAACATTTAAACAATATTCGGGTACAGAATGTGAGGTTATACATAATTATTTACTAATCATACTAACCCCCCCCCCCCCCCCCGAATCAAATAGTCGTCCTCTATTTATATTTCATTAACATTTGTTGCAGTAGACAAATTCAAAAGAAAATCAACTATCTTGGGACTTACTACAGGAGGGAATTAAACAAAGTTGAAGATTCAAAAAAGAAGTGGTTCAGGAACAGAGAAAATTTACGAGAGTAAATTGCCAATGTTTCAGCACCTGGATAGATTTTTAAAGCCCCATGTGACGAAAAGGAAGTCAAATTTAGGAATATGCTCGGCACTTACGACCTTTGAGCAGGGAGGGATCTTTATCGTGTCACACCTGCTGTGACACGGGAGCTCGGTATATACGGCCTCATTCGATGGACCGCCCCATTTAGTCGCCTTTTACGACAAGCAAGGAGGTACTGAGGACCTATTCTAACCCGGATTCCCACGGCGCTTTTTCCTTGGAACTGTTGCTTTAAAATTTTGTAGGGCATCAACAAAAGAAATTCTGACACAATGCTCAGTAACATATTGGAAATGCTCAATAATAAGAGTTATGAATATTTCATTTTCAATTAATCTAATCGGCATTCTCAACCATAGAAATCCATTTCTCTGCCAGGGCATCAGCTGCATCTCCTGCATTTCTGCCATGTCTAATGGAGACGTTTATGATATAAGTGAAAATGTTCTGGAGTCAGATTTTTTTGTACAACAGAGTTTTAACAGAACAAAATAATCATACACAGGGTCACTGACAATTGTAAGCCCTCTTGACAGACCTTGCTTAAAGTCAATCTCTGCCATGCTGTCCTGATGAACATCTACATCTTGTTCACTTACTCGGATTGATTGTATACTGTTTAACGTCCCTTCCAGAATATTTCACTGATATGGAGACGTCACCATTGCCGATGAAGGGCTGCAAATTTATGCCTATGCTCGGCACGTACGGCCTTTGAGCAGGGAGGGATCTTTATCGTGCCACACCTGCTGTGACACGGGGCCTCGGTTTAGACGGTCTCATCCGAAAGACCGCCCCATTTAGTCGCCTTTTACGACAAGCAAGGGGGTACTGAGGACCTATTTGAACCCGGATCCCAACGGGTGACCTATAAGGCCCCTGGGCCTCTTGTTTAAAATTCATAACGATTTAAAAAATTTTATTTATTATACATATTTTAGGCAACATTTTAAAAACGTCCAAAACAGCTTCAGGAGAAGGAATAAAGATCTTTAAATTAGTTTAATTTTTTTCTTCTTAAACAAGCGTATGCTCTTGCACTATCCTCATTTCCTACATTCAGCTGAAGAATTCTAATTTTGTACTAGTCACGTGACAAACAGCTGATATATGCGATATAAATGGTGTAGTATACAGCCCAGCCTTGTCTATTATTGGATAGCTATATTACATTATCTACAGATATTCAAGTACTCGTTTTTTTTTTTATAAACAAGGCATACGTATTAAACGGTGCCAAGATACCATTTTCTATATCGGTCCTTAAACCAATGTGAGCTGCATTTTTGAAAATTTTATTTTGCTGGTATAATATGTTATCATGATTAATTTGTATGTAATTTAAACCAATAAATAGGATCAAGATAAAGTTTGAAAAAGTTTGAGAAGAAATATTTCTGTACAGTTGAATATACAATTTTATATAAGAAAACATTATTATACAGGACGTCAATAATTCAATATTGCTTCAATCAAAGCTTATGAAAAGTTTTTCCATCGCATGTTGTATTTTTCTGTCATTTAAATAGTTCATTACAAATTGTGTACAAAATTGTTCGATGTCAAACGTACAGCTCATATTGCTTTAACATAGCTGAGTGCTAGGAAGAAGGAAAACTGCCCAATGAAGTGTGCATGTAATCCCCCCCCCCTCGACAAGATACTACGCACTTCGATTTTTTGTTAAATATGGACACCCTCAGATGATTTTGTGACAATTGAAATTAGTTATGATTGTATCTTCTGAAATACCCCTTTCTCTCGTATTACCGACGAAGTTCCTACCGCGAATGGGATGCCACTCTTAGCGGTGCCCTTGTTAACAAAGGCATTTTCCATCAAAGTAATTCGACTCCAAAGAAGGTATTATAAAATGCCCATAGGAATCTGTTTTCCTCGCTCTAATCTGACAGGAAAAGAATTTGTGAATTAATTTAGCGAGAGTACGTGGCACAATTTCAAAACCTACAACTGGTGCCTCTTCAGAATCTGATGCAAAATCGGGCCATGCGTTAAGCTTCCCTGTCGTCCAGCTGAAAGAAAATTCAGTGCGGTCAACTGTAGCGCCCACCCATCGGTCGTTTTCATATTTTTATCCCGATCCGAACGAGAGAGGTGTATACTGTTTTACCCTTATGTGTCTGTTCGTAAAATACATTCTGCTACAAACTACATCCAGCTACATATGTTACAAGATACAAACTGCGTGCGCTCTCTATATGGGTTCTCATAGTCCCCAACTTCCATACCACAACCATATCATATATCATGTATATCAATCAGCTTTCATTCATTCATTGCAGACATCCTTGGAATGTTGATCTGACTGCCGACCGACTATGTTTACACTACAATTTTACATACTAGTATTTGTGAGGTGTGAATAAACTGTAAAATAGATTAACTAGAGTTTCATTCAAGATATTAGGAGAATTTTACGCAACCGAAACACAGAAAATCAATAGTGAGGGCAAACAAGAAATCTGCGAGCAAATGTTCACTAGAAATAGCCCCGCTCTGATGTGAATAAACGATATCATGTTGATATACACCAGTTCAAACATCTTGAAGTTTACATATGAAGAGTTTAAGATTTTGGAATGGTCATGACATAAATGAAAGTGTTTTTAATTTTTTTCAGTTTTAGAGGCTCAGGGGTGTTACAGTCTTCCTGGATTTTACTTAGTGTAATTCTGGCTTCTTCTTCACTAACCCTCAGAACACCGGCATTACTAAATCCTTCCATTTCTTCATTATCATTTTCATGGGTATCTTTCTTCCATAAATCAGGCATTAAGTAACAGCTCTAAACGGTTTGCTTCGCAATGCAATCATGACCATGTGATCTTTTGTGAGGCTTGCGAACAGATCAAAGAAGTTGTAGGAGAAGTCAAACAGCTTGATGATAATTTTGATTATTCTGCAAGAGAGGACAAAGATGTCATCATCATTTCGACCGACGTATGCTGAAAAATGAATTCCATGCTGTAAAGGTCATCTCTTTTAATCAAAAAATCAAGAAGAGGCAAATCAGAAAATATTGGGAACCTTATCCTGTTCTAATGCTTGCATTATCTTAGACTGGCTGCATACCTTTTTAGTTTGATCTTTTTTTGACGACTTTGATCCTTATTTTAGGATTCAGAACTACTGTCTCATCACTTCCACTCATATTAAGCAAAGGTCCTAGGCGGAAATTCTTTTTGTCCTGTCTGTTGTCAACATTTACCTTCCCCATAACTTTTGAAGCATGAGAGATAGACTTCATAATTGGTATGCATACTAATGAAGCTTTTTCAAATGACACCTATATACTAAAAATAACTTTTTTCTAACATAGTGTTTCATACACACACACACACACACATCTTTTTTATTACAAAAAATGTCTTATTGGTTGGTAATTTGATTTACCGCATCTGAATCAGTGGTTGTAGTGTTAAGTTCACTAGTAGTAGGCTTTGTGATTTTAGGGAGTGTTGTCATCACAGGACACTCTTCGACTTGCTCTATAAAAATAATTTCAATATAATTAATGACAATTTGTTGTTTTTTTTAAAATTGGCAATCAATTCTCTTTGAAAACACTTTAATTTCATTTATGCTGCCCCTTAACTTACTTTTTATACATCACAGGTATCACAGTAGAGTAGGGACATCCTTAGAAAAGGGCTAAAATGTGTAATCATACATTTCAATATTAAAATATAACTTCCCAGGAGTATATCTAGAACCAGAAACCTCTTTTAAGTATTCATATGACTGATTGTGAAGTGTTGATCGACATTGTTTATTATAGAAAAAGAAATATGAAAGTAAGTGTTGATGGACATATCGGTACATTGTTCATGTCAGTCTCCCACTGCATCTGTTCCGACTTATTTCTCTGACCATCTTGGTTTAAATTCCCGGGGATATGATGGAGATTATTTCAATACAAAGCACCACAGCATCATGCAATGTCACTGGCAGACAGACATTGTTATATGCATTTATTACTTATGTTTAAATGAAACATTTCCTAAAAATACAATCACATATACCCTTCTCCGGTGCTTCATAATCGAAAGTTGTTCCTGGTATCTTCTCCAGTGTTATTTAATTGATGACCCTTGTATAAAAAAGTTTTGATTCTCTGCTGGGGTATCTACTGACCTCTAAAGAATTATCAAAAACCGTACTGTTTCATTTCATATTTCTATCAATATGATATGCATGAAGATCAATTTTCCAAGTTTGACAAGAGAGCGTTTTTTTTCTCCAGTTGTTCAACTGCATATTCGTACTTTCGCCATTCGCTGAATGCTTCATAAAAGATTTTACGAGATATCATACTATGCTTAAAATAATATTTTTCGTTATATTTTACAGTTCTTTATAAGCTTTACAGCTACTGTTTCTTTTTATTTTCCCCTCTCATATGGTGACGCCACCATTTGCCGGTGGAGAGCTGCAAAGTTTGTCCTATACTAGGCACTCACGGCCATTGAGCAGGGAGGGATCTTTTTAATGCCAGCACTTTCTACGACACAGGTCTAATCAGTCGCATCCGAAAGACAATTTCCGTCTCATTCGAACTCGCGACGGAAGGATCAATCCTATACATACCCACCTCTGTACATATGAATATGTTTTCAAATTTGGAATGTTTGGTGACAGTCTCCTAAAATAATGTTTGGCTTGTGCCCAAGCAACTTCAAATCTACCCTTTGGTTTCCTTTTCGACCATGATTGTGTTCAATAGAAATAAGAGTTTCTGTAAATTTATTTTGGATGTTTCAGCATTCTCTCTGATAAACGATAAATACCTAAAGAAATATTTTTATTAGCATAGAATTTTCTGAAATAAGGGTTTAATTCTTAACTAAAAGTATAAAAAAGAAATATTACACTTGAAGGGGATTAATATACCCAAAGTTGCTCTGAGCCGCATTAATTAGCCAGGCCGATCAGCATCACCCAATCCTTTAAAAGATCTTGGTTTAAGCAATTTACGTACACAGACGTATAAATCAAAATCAAGAGGAACAAATTCATTTATTAAACTTTTTCCATAACCTAAGGGAAGCATGCATATCAGGTCACTATTGGAGTTCCTGTAAATAATGCAAGACAACGCTTGAAACTGTCATGGTTTTAAATCCTACGTAGCACTTCTTTATTCAGAATTATATAACTCTTACGATATCACGATATTGTTAATCACTGATTATTTCCTATAAAAAGGCTAAAGAATCGATATAGTATGGTTGATAATGTTGCGGTAGGGAGGGGAAGGGGAAAGGTACAGCCTCTGGTGCTCTTGGCTGAAAGGTCTCGTCACAACAAATGCATATGTGAAGTATGAAACCCTTAGCCAAAACTGTTAAATGTCTAGCAGTTTCTGGCTGAAGCAGCACCTTGTAAATATGATTGGGTCTTTCCCTTTTCAAACTATTTTTTTCTGAATTCATATGTCAAGATACTTACACGAAGTAGAAAAATGTTCTAAAGATATGGTCAAGGTTCAAGTGTGGTAATTTTGGTTAAAATATGTCAAAATCCTAGGTCAAGTTGTCAAGATTGATGGTACCCATAGAAAGGTATTGTCACAGGGAATGCACCTGTGAGGTATGAAATCGATAGCCTCATCCACTTAATAGAATAAAGTTGATAACATATAGACTGGACGAAAACAATATACCCTCGGGATCATTCGATCCTGGGCCTGGACAATTATCATGAGGAATAACAGTGGTGGATCAAGGGCTTTTGAAAGAGGGGCCGTTTTGGGTCGGGGTAGGGACCCACAGTTACACACAATGATTTTAACTGAAGGATCGAACAGCAGGAGAGTTTTATGGGGATGTATTTCCTCGCAATATTTGGCATGAATTTCAGGGGAACCAAACCCCTCTTAGCTAGCTTAACAACTGAGCAGTATCAACGTAGACTGGTCTCAGACTTTCAAACGCCGACGCGACTATTCTATGGGAGTCATTGTGCTCAGAAATTTCTGAATCACCTGGATTGTGACCCGAAGAAATTCGTTGTCGACAATGGTATATGACACCGTATGGAGAAATGGCTTTTGATAAAACTTAATAAATTAGGTGTTAAAGGTCAACTTTGGTAACGTATAAATGAATTTCATATGGGCAATGAGAGCACAATTGTGGTAAACAACCATATGTCTAAATACTTCTCCGTCCAAAAGGGTGTTAGACAAGGAGGCGTTCTCTCGGGATTTCTTTATTGTGTATTTATCAATGAATTGTTAAACTCGCTTGAATGTACGGAAAATATTTTGGTGTTTATTATCTAAAATCAACAAATCCAACATTAGCTGATTTTATAGCATATTAAAGTGCAAGTGCTACTGGTTTACTAAATCTGTCATAATTGTGGCTTTTAACTACGTCTGTTGCGTTTCTCTTTTAATGCTCAAAAAATGCAGTATCTTGGCAAACAGATCCCAACAAATTGCAACTTTGGATGTTTTGATTGATTGATTGATGTACACTGTTTAACGTCCCTCTCCAGAATATTTCACTGATATGGAGACGTCATTTAAAAGTCATTTAAAAACCTACCATTTTACTGTGTAGTTCCGTCTCTATTACTCATCAAAGAGGAGGAAATCCTCAAGGGTATCATACTATCTGACTACAAACGTGCCCAGGTCCTCTACCGATCTTCCAGCCATATGCCCTTGCCGTACATTATCACGAATCTTCACAAACAGTTGAATTACTCTTCTCTGGAATCCTAAATTAAAGAACATTATTCGGTAATAACCAATATTTGCCCCCTAAATCAAACTTAGACGGAGAAATTTTCAATTATGTTCTAACAGAGAGGGATATATGCTGACTTTAAAGCACTGAATATTTTCATCAGCTATGACGTCATATGTTTCCAATGACGTCACGAAAATGACGTCAATTTAAAATTTTCATTATTTCTACAGAAAATAAATATTTTACGTCGATATTTTGAGAAAAATCACCGAGCGCATGTGTGTTCAGGATTAATATTTTAATTTAATGTGTAAAATGATTATATCAATGAAATATGTCAATATCGTTCCTGAACAAACTTGCGCTCTATAAATTCTATAGCTGAAATTGTTGAAATTTCGTCCATTTTGTCCTTTTTATAACAAATGTAAAGCCCGAGTCAGTACACTTGTGTTGACAATGCTTTATTCGAGTGCGTCATGCACAGTATCTATAGGCATCTATACATACAAATAGTGAAAGATACAAAAACAGAAAAGAATCATAAGCTAACAGCCCTAAATTGATGGACAATAATTTATGAGTGTCGATAAATCTGTTATCGTGTGTGTTAGCTCGTAAAGGTTAGAAGTTTGACGACACAACTTTTGGTCTATCTGGGAAGAGTTCCCTCGCAGATGGATCTGTTACTAATGGCTGTGCAGGATGATAAGTGAGTCCATCTCTAATACGTTTGGGCGCATGTGGCTCCACGTGTCTAGGAACGGATGCTGGTGTCTCAGCTGATAAATAAACTGACTGAATGTTCTGAATGTTCTCCTCTTCAGCTTTCACAGATGTTGGCATGTATTCGCTCGAACACCATGAACTAACATCTGTTATATCCTCTGAACTAGTAGTGCTGTCCTTAGCATACATTTCTTCAATAGCACGTTTTTCTGCTAAAAGTTCAAGGTCCATCTTGATTAATTGCTGTTTATGTATGATTTCAGCTTGAGCTTTCTTCAATGCAGTTTCCTCATCTGCATATTTCAGATGGATTTTGGCGAGTTCCGCGCTTACGGAGACGTCCGACATGATGCGTGAGCTGCGTACAAAGTCTTTCACTGTAAAGCCCGAGTCAGTACACTTGTGTTGACAATGCTTTATTCGAGTGCGTCATGCACATTATCTATAGGCATCTATACATACAAATAGTGAAAGCTACAAAAAACAGAAAAGAATCATAAGCTAACAGCCGTAAATTGATGGACAATAATTATCTCGACATTATGAATGATGAAATATGGCGCGAAAAAGTTCGCATGTGCGAAGTACAAGTTTGACATTAACAGAAGATCTACATCAATATTTATCACTGGCATTATCAAATACATGTAATAATTCAATCCTTTATACCAATAAAAGAACAAACTTACACTTTGATGGGCTCCAAATAACCGAAAATGTTATGAAAAAACTGCATAAACAAAATGTGCCCTCTTTGGCGGAAGTGCATGAACTCAATTAGTTCGAACCGAAAATGATTAAGTCGTACCAAAAATATTCTTAAACATTACAACAAATGATATAAAATCGGACGAGTTTGTGACGTCATAGAAACAAAAACAGTCCATGAACTCCTTTGAAATTATAATATGTTCTGTTAATTCATTTTTTAAATACAATTTATGGAATTCAGCACATTTCCAGAATTTTTCAAAATTTGACTTTTGTGGGGGCGAATATATGCAATATACCGCATTTAGTTCTTTATTTACTTATTGAATACAAAGTAGTTAGTGCGTATAATAAACATAAGCATGTATTTATACAAATAAAAATTGCTGTGTCTTAATATATACCTATTGAATTTTGATATAATATAATTATATATAAATTGCAACTTCTACGAAAAAAAATGAATTTATTAATGCGTACTCTCACTTGACATAGGGTATCCACCAGTTCTTTTACTGGATGTTGCATCGTGGACTTTTTCTCCTCTGTAATTGAGGTAGGTCTGTTTCTGCCTCCATGTCTGAATTCTCGGGAGAGCTCTCATCATGGCTTGGTGCTGTCCTTCGAGCAGCCTGGGACAGAGACAGTTCGCTTGATGAAGAAGGCTGCTGTACTCTCCTTGAATCCACTTGCCTGGGACAGAGAGTCGTGTAGTTCGCTTGACGAAGAAGGCTGACATCTGAATTAGATTTATATATGAGTACCATTCTGTGTAGTGCTATAAATATTTTTTTTCAATAACACACAAAAAAATATTAATTGAATAAAAGACAGGCGGACGGACAGACGGACTACAGACAAAATGTGATCAGAAAAGCTCACTTGAGCCTTCGGCACAGGTGAGCTAATAATTAATGAACAACAAATTGCTTTACATATCTTTTGATATTTTGCGGCTAAATTATGAAGACAATTGTATAAATGGGTTTGGAATGAAGATGATTTAAATGCTTTTATTGGTATTGTCAAATGGGGTTATTGAACTCTGAGGACTCGTAAATCATTTCCTTCGGAGAAGTTCTTGCTTTAAGCATTAACTTTACTAGGTCAATTCTTTAAGATTGCACCAAAAGCAAATTGGTGTGAAAATAATGTTAATCAGTAGAAAAATAGAACTTGCAACTAAATTTCCATTTAAATTGGAATAAAAAAGAAACTTACTCATGGGGTTCCAGGGCCTCCACCTCCCCTTTAAACTGGATCTCTTCGTCACTCCTAAAATTTATTACAATAGAGATAAATGATATTGTTTACGATTATTCAAATGTTTAAGTCATTATTTCACAATAAACCAAGAAGTGGTGTAATGAATGCACCACTCCAGATGAGTGGTATAAATACTTAAGTCTATAAAAATTTGAGAAATAAAAAAAAAACTTGTTGTTACACTCCAATAGTTGTACAAAGGGACATAACTTGTGTAAATTTATTGAATTACAATTCATTTTTTACCATTTACGAGTTGTGGGTTCATGTAACTACTGACTGTTATGAATGAAAATTAATTTTAACAATATACATACATTCAAAGTGGTCAGAAC
>NW_026925662.1:0-25803 GCF_032062105.1 Saccostrea cuccullata
ACTGCACCATACATCTTTGAACTATGATGTAACATGGGTTCATTATTGGACCGCTGCACCACACAGGGTCAAAGTTGAATACCATTGTAAATATTGTGACACTGTACACAAAACTATTTTATTTTTATTTTCTTCCTTGCCTTCTGCACCTCCAGAGTCATGGATGTGTGATTATTATTCTAAATATTTTATTTTCTTCCTTGTCTTCTGCACCTCCCAGAGTCGTGGATGTGTCAATATTATTTTTGCACTGCAACTTTTTATTATTTTACCTTGGCCTCTGCATATACAGGGGTCAAGGTCACCTGATATGTTGATATACTGAAATGTTGTTGACCTTGACCTCTGCATCTCCAGGGTCAAGGTCACCTCATATGTTGATGTTGTACTGAAATGTTGTTGTTGAACTGAAATGTTGTTGTTGTTGTTGCTGGGCCTACCCGTTGCTTGGAGGCCCTAAATAATATGTTGTTATATTATTCAGCCGTGCCCAAAAGCGCCAAATAAATTAGAAAACCCATAAAAAATTTGTCTTTGATTTATTGCGTCTATCCAAGATAATTAGTAATAAGGATGAATTCATTTACTTATAAAATGATTTACTAAGTATCAATACGTAATAGGAATTATATTACTTAGTAAATGAACTACTCATTTTTAGTAAATTATTATTACTTAATTTAGAGATAATATGCTTTCTGTTTACTAGATTTTATGAATTATTACTAAGTAAATGTAATTCTGAAATTAATTAAAATCTAGAATATTATTACTTAAGAGAATACTAAGTAAATAAAATACTTATCATATTTACTAAAATCAGCATTATTTACTAGAAAAACTGCAAGTTATCAACCCTCTGATGAAGGAGATACATGTAACTATGAAAGTATAAAATGTAAGACTAATCACAGTTTCCTAATTGAGCTTTCTGAGTAATCAATTAGATGAGATCTACATGGAATGGTAACAATACTTTCTATTTGTTTTGCCAATTTCTTTGTAATTGTTTTATTATATTTAACAGTAAAACATTTAATCCCAGTATTAAAAGCCTTATCAATTGAATAAGTTGTATCTTTTTAAGGACCATTTTAAAAATGGTTCAAAGTTTCAAATACTTAATACAACATTTTAATTAGTATGACTTTTTTTTCATATGAAGGAATATTTAGAAGAAAGATAACTCCTTCTCACAGACAATTAAGATGGAAGCCAAAGTTATATATTACATTTCAAGAATTCAATCCTGATAGTGATTAGACTACCATTTTTAAGTAATTATTTGTATTACAACTGCTTTGAATTCTCCTTGATTCAGTAAATAAATTATTGTTTTAAGTAAATCAATTAAATACAATTTAAACAAGATGTGTTTGTGAAACACTGATCCCCCCCCCCCCCACTTATGGCAAGATAGCAAAGATTAAACTTTTCTTATATGCAAATTCAATATATTGGTATTTCTTGATATCTCAAAGGTCAAGGTCAAATGGTCAATGTTATTGGTATCTAATGAAAGGTCCTGCCACAAAAAAAATACATATCTGAAATATGAAAGCACTAGCCCCAATCCTTCAGAAGTTATGGTCAAGGTTACCAATTTTGAAATGTAGATCAAACTCCAAGGTCAAGGACAATTCACAAAGGGTCAGATTTGGTGGTACCCAAAGAAAGGTCTTGTCACAAGAATGAAATATGTAAAGTATGAATGCACTTACCCTAACCCTTTTAAAGTTAAAGTCAAGGTTTGCTTTTTAAAAGTGGGTCAATTTCCAAGGTCGATGTCAAAGGGTCAAAGTTCTTGGTATCCAATTAATGGTCTTCTCACAGGAATTACATATTTGTAAGTGTGAAAGCCCTATGCCTTATCGTTCAAAAGTAATGGCCAAGGTTAAAGTTTTTTCACATAGATTGAAATCTCCAAAGTCAATGTCAAATGGTCATGGTTGTTGGTATCCCATGAAAGGTCTTTCAACAAAGAATATATATGTGACGTATTAATGTCCTGGTATTTACTGTTAAAGATCAAGTTTGGAATTTGTAAAAGTGGGTCAAACTCCAACGTCAAGGTCAAAAGGTCAAATTGGTGATACTCAAAGAAAGGTCTTGTCAAAAGGAATAGACGTGAAAATTAATATGCAAGTCATAGCTCTGCTAAATCAAAGATATGGGCAAGGTTAAAGTTTTTGCGAACAAACAGACAAACAGAGACAGACAGACGGACAGGACAAAAACTATATACCCCCGAAACTTCGTTTACGGGGGCAAAAAAATATAAGCTATATAGTAAATAGTGGTAAAATGTAAGTAAAAACCAAGTAATGTTATTACTTATATACACAAATTTAAGTAAATATAAATTACTAAGTAAAACTTTTTAGTGTGTAAGTAAAACAATTCTTTAAAATACAAAAATCACGTAAAACATTTGAATTTAGTAATTGATATATATTTCAGTAATTGATTTAAAATTTTAAGTAAATGCTTAGTAATTATCTATTACTTATCTTTGTTATTTCAAGTAAAAAATGACTACTAAGTAAAACTTTTTTAAGAGTGAAAGGCATTAAACTTGAATAAATGCACAAGCGATTACGATTGATTTAAACAAGCTGAAATAGAGTGAAATTATATGATATGAAAGGAGTAGACATGATTTCAAACCCAATTTTCCATTTGTAACCATCAGAGTACACAATGGATTTTTACATCGACATGCCCGGATGAGACCGTATAAACCGAGGCCCCGTGTCACAGCAGGTGTGGCACGATAAAGATCCCTCCCTGCTCAAAGGCCGTAAGTGCCGAACATAGGCCTAAATTTGCAGCCCTTCACGAGCAATGGTGACGTCTCCATATCAATGAAATATTCTGGAGAGGGACGTTAAACAGTATAAAATCAATCAGTCAATCGACATGCCCGCTGCTCTCTGCATGCGGCCACGTGCTTGTAAACGAGGACTGGGCTACAGAATTTTAAACACAAAGCGACA
The DNA here is from genome assembly GCF_032062105.1 of Saccostrea cuccullata. NCBI lineage: Eukaryota > Metazoa > Mollusca > Bivalvia > Ostreida > Ostreidae > Saccostrea > Saccostrea cuccullata. The sequence goes on from NW_026925662.1 coordinate 2,997, forward strand.
GAGCTGGATGTAAACTGTTTGATATATTACAAATACGTGAATAATGGTATATTTTAAAAGTATTTTTTTATGTTTAATGTTTATTTAATATCAAAAAAAAAATAATAAATTGGAGAAACAAAAGAGTGATGGTAAAAATAAAACGTACATATAGTATCTATCACAAGACTTCAATCACTAATTATAATTATTTGCCGAAGCCCCTTTTTAATTACAATTGAAATGAAATACATTTACACAGAATAGAGATAAAAAATATATATATATTTAATTTTGCTTGAACAGGCCAAAGAAAGCGTTCACAATTCAAAATGATTTTACATGTATGCACCAGTGTTTGGAATAACGATTTAATATAGGATCGGTGAAGTAATCTTATTGATTCGATATAATTAACCAGAAGTCTCTGTCGAGACTGAAGCTCTACTGGTTGGTACTTATAGCAAAGGAAGAGAAAAGTACTTAAGCAGTTGGGAATTGAAACTTTACCACTGCAATAAATAGAATAAAGATCCTTGATTAAGTCTCTTTATGTTCTTAGTGAAGTCTACCTACATGTCACATTATATTATAATCAGACTAAAACTTCATGTATTTGGAGTAGCATTTTGAGAGTATTTAACAGAAATTTCTATTTTTAGTAACCAAAGCAATATTGTTCATCGAAGTCAAAAACAGATATATAGAATTGTGTATCTTAGTGTAGTATTGTGTGCCAAGTTATACTGAAATCAGACCTAAACTGTAGGAGACGTAGCATTTTGAAAGAATTTCATAAAATTTCTATTTTTTGTAACCATGGCAACACCGTTCATCGAAATCCAAAACCGATACACAGAATTATGTATCTTAGTGTAGTCTACTTTTGTGTCAAGTTTTATTGAAATCAGACCAAAACTGTAGGAGGAGTAGCATTTTGAAAGAATTTCACAGAAATTTCTATTTTTAGTAACCACAGCAACACCGTTCATCGAAATCAAAAACTGATATACAGAATTATGTATCTTATTGTAGTCTACTTGTGTGCCAAGTTATATTGAAATCAGACCAAAACTGTAGGAGGAGTAGCATTTTGAAAAATTGTTTACAGACAGACAGACAGCTATACAGTTGAGAGGTACATTGTGCATTTTACGGAAGGTGCGGGGTTAACATTTTGCTTTGTGGGGTTATTAATAGTAGAGTGGTGACTTGAGAGGTTTCATTAGGAATTCAAACAAATGGTATATTGTGGGGTTAAAGGTCTATATTTGTGGGGTTAAAGATCTGTGTTTGTGGGGTTAAAGATCTATGTTTGTGGGGTTAAAAATTAATTATTTAATATTAAGTCAACTTCACAGGCAACTAATTATAAGAACTTAAAATTGTTACTGTTTATCAGAAGAACTTAGAACGGATATAGCAATGACATTTTTCAACAACTGCATTGCAGTAACAATGCAAAAAAATGTTTTTATTTGAGGATAACTGTTGCATCAAACTAAATTAACCCATTATGTTTTCACATGAAGATGATAGACAAGAATATCCCAGAAGTGTTAAACAAACAACCCCACTATGCTATATAGATATAACAGACAACACTAACCCCATAAATTATAAGACAAACAACCCCAGTATGTGCTCTTAAAAAGATAATAGACAACACTAACCCCATTAAGCGTTTGGACAGCAACCCCACTATGTACTCTCATAAAGATAATAGACAACACTAACCCCATAAAGTGTTTGGTCAGCAATCCCACTATGTACTGTTATAAAGATAATAGACAACAGTAACCCCATAAAGTGTTTGGTCAGCAACCCCACTATGTACTGTTATAAAGATAATAGACAACACTAACCCCATAAAGTGTTTGGACAGCAACCCCACTATGTACTCTCATAAAGATAACAGACAACACTAACCCCATAAAGTGTTTGGACAGCAACCCCACTATGTACTCTCATAAAGATAATAGACAACACTAACCCCATTAAGCGTTTGGACAGCAACCCCACTATGTACTCTCATAAAGATAATAGACAGCACTAACCCCATAAAGTGTTTGGTCAGCAACCCCACTATGTACTGTTATAAAGATAATAGACAACACTAACCCCATAAAGTGTTTGGACAGCAACCCCACTATGTACTCTCATAAAGATAATAGACAACACTAACCCCATAAAGTGTTTGGACAGCAACCCCACTATGTACTCTCATAAAGATAACAGACAACACTAACCCCATAAAGTGTTTGGACAGCAACCCCACTATGTACTCTCATAAAGATAATAGACAACACTAACCCCATTAAGCGTTTGGACAGCAACCCCACTATGTACTCTCATAAAGATAATAGACAACACTAACCCCATAAAGTGTTAGGACAACAACCCCACTAAGTACTCTTATAAAGATAATAGACAACACTAACCCCATAAAGTGTTTGGACAGCAACCCCACAATGTACTCTCATAAAGATAACAGACAACATTAACCCCATAAAGTGTTTGGATAGCAACCCCACTATGTACTCTCATAAAGATAGTAGGCAACACTAACCCCATAAAGTGTTAGGACAACAACCCCACTATGTACTCTCATAAAGATAATAGACAACACTAACCCCATAACGTGTAACAACCCCATTTTGTTCTTATATAGATAAAAGATAACATTAACCCCACAAAGTGTTAGACAAGAACCACAATATGTTCTGATAGAAAATATCAGACATCTTAGTAACCTCAGAGTGTTAAACAAACAACCCCGCTGTGTTCTCATGTAACAGATACCAGTAACCATATGAATTTAAGTGTTTGAAAACCCCAAGTATGTTCTTATATCAAAAAACTATACCAGGGACTGGTAATAAAAGAACAAGTACCCCCACTATGTTCAATCGCAACTTCTCGAGCCTTTCTGACTAGCTGACAAACGACCTCGAATGTATTAGTTAGACGCCATGGCAACAACCCCCCCCCTTTCATGATCTTCGAAATAAATGCATGAAGACCTTTTATCTGTGGAATATGGAGTTTAACTTTATTCAATGCTATGATATTACATAAAATATATTATAAAAGGGACTTCTTACTTCCTCTATCCTATATTTGAAAAAAAAAACAAGAAAAGCTAAACCTTTAACATCAGGTGATGTTAATACATTCGAGGTTGTTTTTCCGAACTCTGACGGAAAGACCCTGAGTGAGATGATGCGATTGCCAGTACGTCATATCCTTTTTTTACTATTAAAAATACCAAACAATACTCATAATACTTTTTCCTATTTTGATAACATACTCGAAAATTTGTTTTAAATATTTTTCAAACTATTTTAAATTGGATAATCTCTTTATCTTTACTGCTTATTTCTAATGATAATTTTTCCTTTGAATCTGCTGGTGCATGAATTTGAAGTGTACATTATGCATCAAAAGCATACATAATTTCATTGTAAATTAATAATAATAAATAAAAGAGATGATCCTGATTTTTAAAAAAAAATTTAATCAAACTTTTCAGTTACTCGACAAGTTGAACACAGATAAGAAACATGTCAATAAATGTAGAACACAGAAAAAAAACCTCAAAATTTGAGACAATCTTCATAGATGTAAAAAAAAAAAAAACCAAGTATACAGTGAGTTGTCAAATAACTTTAAAACTTGCATGTTATTGCTACTTATTTTAAACAAAATATATTAATTAAAATGAAGTTTTAAGAAAAAAAGTGTAGTCTAATATCTCATCATTTTGCATTTTAAAATTGATCTTAAAACAAAAATAACGATGTACATCCTTTTGGAAAATATACTCAAACTTAGAGCTGCACCCCCACTCCCATCCCCTAAAATAAAATGAAAAAAAAAACCAACATGCAATTGATTTATAATTTTCAAAAAATTAAAATCAAACAACATAAATGTACATTTCAGTTTAATAATTATTTCTCACATTTAAAATGAGATCGCTAATTAAAAAAGACGAAAACTATGACTGTTAATGTATAGAAATTCGCCATGCCGAATGCAATGTTCATAAAAGATCCTTTTGTCTTAAAGCTGAACACTACTCATAAACATATGTAATCAGAGATTACATAGCTCAATTAAAAAAATGATTACTTCAAGTTAACACGGTCTCACATTTAACTAATAATCAAGAAGTTAATTCAAGGTTTGCAGTAACTTGAGAATAGACATCCAAATACTTGAAACTAGTTGCCCATCAAGAAAATGTAATTCAAATCCACGACCCATGTAAATGTTATCTTTTTAGATTAACTTTCAAAAATCGATTCATCTTCTTTTTCTGAAAAGTAAGTCAGGTCCTGAATGTCGCCGTTTGGAGAAGGCAATGGCAAAAATGAATCGGGATTGTGCTTGTTCTTCTGAAAAGCCTTTAACTCATACTTCATGTATACCTGTCAAAAAAAACCAACAGTAAAATATATTTCTAAATGATAATGTTGAATTTTTTTTACAGGTTATGTTTTAATTTATTGTAAAATAATATTGTTGTCTTGATTTTATGGGCACTTATAACATGTACTAACCACCGATCTGGATGTCTTTAATAGTTGCTTTCCTTAAATTTGTGAACTATATTCAGATCACAAATTGTGTGTTCAAGTCATAGGTTTGTTCTTTCAACTTTATAAATGTCCGACGCCTGCTGGTGTTGCTGCAACAATAGAGTGGCCTAGATCATCAAAGTTCCACTGATGTTCACTTTCAGTGGTTTCTGAACTCTACAAAGGAATACAGAAGCAAATGTTTATTTATAACACACACAAAAATTCCGAGTTACTAATTAAAATTCATCGAAATTTATTTATAGCATAGTTGTCATGTACTGTGAACTACTTTCTTATATTGGTAAAAGGTGAAAAAGTACAGTCAAACTTGTTTTAAGCTTTGGGAAGTCCAGAAACTAGCCAGGTGGCCTCTTATTCCAGTTTGCCAAAGAAGTAGCCAGTCGGTCAATAAATAAACAGCAATAACCACTACAGTTGATTTAATTAAACATGTCAATTTCACAAAACCTTTGTATGTGTGTATATATATATATATATATATTAACCCATGCTTATTTAAAAAAATATCAAATTAAAGAATTCCAAATTTTTAAGGTTTTGTGCATGAAATTGTTTCTGTTCCTACAAAACAGTTAAACTTCATACATTCATAAGTGTTCAGAGTTCCCGGTCCACTAGGGGTCCCCGTAAACTTTGAATGGGACCGGTAAAATCTTAATTTTATCGGTCAAAATGTCCGATGATTTTTTTTTACAGACTGTTTAACGTTTACATATAATCTTAACAAAATCATTTAATTCAATTGTCCTGACAATAAACAAATGCAAAACTAAAGGAATGAAAAAAACGTCAGGGGCGCGCCAGATCTTGTTTAAATAAAATGTGTAAAATTGTCTACTATAAAAAGCTACATATTAAAATAATAATTTCCATAAGTCTGGGAGGAAAAACAGTTTTAAAAACACTGTCAAACAAATATTTTCCCTCTGATAAATATATGCACTCTGTAGTTCTGACAGTAAAAAAATGTGACAATCTACTTTCGTTTTGAAGGACGAATTTGCAGGGTTGCAAGAGTTGCCTGCTATTTCTGCTTGATTACAGACAATTTGTTACCATTTATTATTTTCTCTATAATTTAATCTATTAGCATGATAATATTAAACCAACTTCTGGATTTTTTTTAATGTATTTGATAGCATTTAAAATACATGCGCATTTTTCCCCTTTTCTAAAAATAGCGGACTGACTTGAATGTAGTAAAACGACAACAAATTCACTTAAATCATCATTTTCTGATTTTTCATGATAAATTTGCATATCTTTATATCATTAGTACATATTTTTAACTGTGTGGAGGTTATATAATAAATTTTAACTAGTCAGAAATATCGGACGTTTTCCAGGCTTTTTAAAACGAGTTTGATATTTTACGTAATATTTTTCCTGGCACATAAAATACCAAAATCCTAAATCCAAAAGAAAAAAGCCTGGAAAACAACATATTTATATTTCCCACTAATTCCAAACAATCAACCAAGAGTTGTCATGTTGCAAATTTTATTTTAAAAAATTTTTTTAAAAATCTGTCAGAAAGGACATAATAATTTTATACGATGAATTAAGCGTTGGTCATCACACGCCGTCGGCGACGTCAAATCCTGCATACACAGGCCTTATAGAAAATATTTTAATCATTTTTTTTTTTAAATCTGCATTTGCCATCTTTTTATTTACACATATTATTTATTATATCGACACAATTTCCAATCCTATAATATGTTAAATTTACATACGAAAAATTAATGTCAGGTAAATTTTACAACTGTCCGGTGAATTTTGAATATTTACAAGACAATTGTCCGACATATTTTTGACTAGTTTCGGGAACTCAGAGTGTTCTTTTGTTACATTCAAATATATGATAATTGAATTACAGTATCATTCAAGAAGAAATACATGTGCCTTACTACTATCTATTTTTTTAATAAGAAAAAATACACAAGCTTTAATTAAAAGACAGTTTAATGGTGAATTAAAAGTATGAAAGTTTATTTTAGTAAGTGTCAATAAAATCCATTTAAAAACTTCACTATCATATGTTCAGGTAATGATCAGCAGTGTAACCACCCCCCCCCCCCCTTCAATTAATCCTCGATCAACTAGTTTGCTGAAGCTTTTAGAGTCTGGTAAATTTTTAATATTATTTTTATAAAGCTGTCAGAATTTCTATCTAACATGCACACACACACACAAAATTATTCAATTGACCAAAGTTTTGTATTTACGCAGTTTAAAATCATTCTACACAACACAGGTGTCAAGTGCAGTAGAGCGTAACTAATCCCTATCGGTCGTCTCCTGATAGTGAAATTCACGAGATAATCATGCTATACAAAACATTTGTTTTGACAAAAATTGCAATTAGAGCTTCTACACGGAATCAAAATCTAACAGGTGTGAAAATACTGATAGCCCTGCATTAGCTAAGTCACATACTCTCACTGTAAATATTCAAAGTAATGATGAATTAATATTGTAAATTACAAAATGTAGCTTTAAGCTTGAATTTCTTTAAGTTTAGCTATGGAAAAACTATTAATTGTGATTTAATTCTTTTAAATTTTCAATCGTCGATCTTGAAAAATAAGTACAAACTGATCTTACATGACAATTATATTTTTTCCATTAACACAAACAGAGTTATATAATTTTATATACGTATCTAAAGGTAATTTGTTTAATTTCTTTAATAGGTGAATTTTATTATCGGGCACATAATTACACAAGCGAATGTGAAAAAAATGTGACATAATGTGTATTTTAACAACTGATTAAAATGTCCTGCACTCATTTATAAACATTGATTGTCATTTTTCAAATTGATATACCACTAAATTTTACAACCTAATTATACAACCCCATGTTGATTCCTACAAAGCCTACTTGCTGTGAAAATTTATTGCAGTGACATTGTTAATTCCATTTTTCCATTCTGATTTTCTCTCTATAGATTAAGGTACGATTACAAGTACATGTAAACAAATGTGTGAAGAGTAGATAAACAATTGGTACGTATCTAGAATGAATTCAGAGAGAGAGAGAGAGAGAGAGAGAGAGAGAGAGAGCAATTATACTACGAGACAGGATAAAATTAAAGCCAAAAATATTCAATTTGAAAAAATTTAAACACGGAAGATTTAAAAATTAATCGGGAGGGGCGGAACAGGCGTGAAAAATCCAGAGATTTTTTCTCCCGTCGGAAGAATCACATGTATTTATGTTATGAGATATCTGCATGTATTTACCATAGATATAGAGAAAATTCGAATTAAGAAAAAACACGATCGTTTTTTGAAGTAAATAAGCCAAGTAGTACTCAAATACGGATTAAATTATGGAGATTTATTGACAGTTGGAGCATGTTATATGGAAAATTTAAATGGTTTGGATTTTTATAGCAAAAAACGAGTGAAAATATGTACCAGGTGTGCTCTGCACGTATTGCATGTGTATAAATAATATTATCTTTTTTTTACTGGCCAACGGGGCGACCTTCATGCAGAAAACCACTAGCCCGACCCCCGGGTATCGGTCGATTTTCATTGCAGACCTCTGATTAAAAAAAGGAACTATCAGTGCATTCATTATATTTTTTTTCACAAAAGCCCGTTTTCAATAGGTATGTGTTTATGTGGACTACAGATGTCCTTTCCTTGACTTTAAATAAATTCTACAACTGCATAATGTACGTATGAAGCATGTCAAACAATTTAGAAAAGCTTTTTTTCAATGTGGTGCAACAAAATAGTAAGACTTACTGCACTTGCTTTTTGTGTTTCCGAATTTCCTCACTGCTAATACAAAGTGTCCAAACACAGCTACTTCCGTAATCTGCGCATGCGCAGTTAGTTTTAAATATATGCGCATGCTCAGGTATTCGGAACTCCTCGATTCAATTACCGAACTCCTCTAAACAGCAGATTTCTGAATGTCTGAGCGTTTTGGGCTAAGGACATGTCCAAAATTTGGACAAAGTCTTTGTGAGGTTAAATCTAATTTTAGGTTTTTCGACCTCATAGAGTAATTTTGAACGTAATTAGACCTCTTCATTATGGGGTTAACCCCACAGTACCCAAAAAACCCCACACTGCTGGAAAATACGTTAATTTTACCCCACAATGTACCTCTCGTAAGAACAGCTAGACGGACGGACGGACGCCGGACGCATTACTATCGCATAAGCTCTTCTGGTCTCTGACCAGTAGAGCTAAAAACACAATTTTCTATTAACTGATAGTCCTTTGTACACAATGGATTCTAAACACAATCACAAACACTTGCTTTGTTTATGACCACAGGCACAGGTGGCTGGTACAATGGTGACCTCGATCGGCAGCGTGGGATTAGCGCGTTGTGGGTTGTTTAGCTGTAAACATCTAGGTGAACATGGAGATCGTAAAATGTATACAGCTAATAATCGTGAATTATTCGATGCATAAGGTTTAAAATTACTTATATAGTTTGTTATAATAATGAACGTAGAAAGATAGATTTAATATCTTCCGTTTATGAAGACGTGTTAACTTATAAAACTAATAAAATAAAAAAAGAAAGACTAGTTGTAATAAATTAAGTGAACCATAAAGCACGTTTTAAACCCATTTTAGAAGAAAATTAACATTAAATATCGTAGGGTATATTATTGATAGGAATATTGTTTAAGTTATACACATGAATAGGTATGATTTCCTTGTCGAATGAAAAACGCTACCTGTTTACCTGGCCTGCTTTCGATTACGTATTACGCAATACCACCGGTATACTCGAACAAAACATTTTCATCATATCAAAAAGGTGTAAAAGAATAATTTTTTCGTAAGATCCAGCTCGAAATATTTACCGTTTTCGAGTTATAAAGCAAAAACTAGGGCCAGCCCCTTTTGAATAGTTTTATATGAAAGCCCCTGCAATTATGCACAACTTCTATTCTACATGTCTTAACAAAATATTTTTTAGTTTTTAAGATATATAGTTTTCAAGATATAACGGAAAATATGTCAAATTTTTTTATTGTTTTCCGCGTTCTAATTTTTGATCCCTCTCTAGCGCCATTTTTAATGCCAAAAACAGTAAGCAAAATCCGAAGTGCACAACTTCAGTGCTTTTGAAATTTGAACAAAATCCGTTCAGGAATGAGAAAGATATGAAGCGCCAAAGTTGGCGTCTAGGAAGAAAAAAAAAAAAAAAAAAAAAAAAAAAAATAAGAATAATCTTAATATCATCAGAATCAGTAAAAGGTCTTCCGTTGGAAACGGTAGGCCTTAATTATAAAATATATGGCGACATTAATATAGAAACCTGGTTGAAAACATTTTTACTGAACATTTTAGTGGCGTTTTATGGGTAACAGTACAAAATTATTTCATTGGTTAAATTTTAAACTTTCCTGTTCAGGTTTGTATAAATATAAAGTAGCTATGTTCAAGAAACAATAAATCCCAGACACGCTTCCGTTAAGACAACAGCACGAAAGTTAAACCATGGCAATGGTGATGGCAGCGTTCATCATTTCTGGATTCTTATGTACCAGTTCCCAGCACATTTATGTGGAAGAAAACAATCTCTGTGACAGAAATGAAGAGGCAATGATGCTTATTCGAAAACTTTTGATCCAACAAGGGTGGATCCAAGAATCTTTAGATTCCCTCAGACAGACGTTGAAAAGACTCGAGAAAAATATAACCAGTATCCGTGAAGATGTTCAAATCGTCAAGAGAGGTAAATCTTTATCTATCTATCAATTGTGGTTTGTGTATTCATTGATTTGATTATTACAATGTTATTATATATATTTTTAAATAAAATTAATTAAAAAATCACATCCATCCCAAACATTTTTTTGTAAAGAAAAAATATGTTCTGAACTGATTCTACTTGTCTAGTAAGTGAAATAGGGGTAACATTAATAGAGTATGTAACCATCTATAAGCGCTTTGCGCTGTGCTCTGAGCCTTAAATTGAAAATAGTATCCATTTTCACGTTGGATGCACATGCCAAGAAATTTCGTCCGGTTTACGCACTGATGAAGTCAATAAAAGTGTAATTGATGCATATCACCCATATTCCCCAAACGCTAGCAAGACAATTTACGGCAGCAGATTTCGATTTTAAGGGGGGGGGGGGGGGTCATAGGTTTTCAGCTTAAATAAACTTGATATATTCCACCATTTATTTCTATCAGTGACATTTTTACATTAAAATGAAAATATTAACATAGCCAATCAGGTTGCGTCACACCGATAATTGTTTTCACTATAAAATTCCATATAGAATAAAAAGTCGTAAAAAAAATCTGGTATTTGTTTACTTGAAAAAATATCTAGCAGGAGGTGTTAAACATTACCTGTCACACTAGCTGACACATTCTCACATACAAAACGGTACCTACACGGCATTTTCTGACTTTTTCCATCTGCAAACAGGGCTACCCTCAAATCCACGTGTTTTCAATGTGTTTATAAACATTCCGAGTGTACTGCAGGAAGTAGCATCCTATTCCCGGGAAAAAAATAGTTCCTGTCAAAAACCTTTATTTGTTCAAAAGTACATAAAATTTACTAAGCATAGGTACCAAAGTTGAAAAAATGGCTCGTAAGAGAATAGAAAAACGTCTCAAAAGAAAGGAAAATCAATTTTATATGTATGGACTTACATTTGATAAGTTCATTTTGATTGGTCAATTACCGGTGTGATACCTCTACCAATTGAGTACTCCTCTCCCCTCTTGTTTCACCAGGAAACTTCCGGGAATATGGTACCCTTTTCCCCATAATTCGACGCGCGGTACTTCCACAACTACCAAGTTCATCGTACCCGACGTTAATTTATGCTCAGGAAAAAAAAACTACATGGAAATACGTAAAAAATTGAAAGACAGCATAATTCTACTGACAAATTAGTTTACTATAATTAATAATTTTTAACTTTCTTTTATTTTAATTTACTTTTTTTTTTGACAGTATTTGAAAAATATGACCCCCCAAAAAAAGGAGGGGTGCAAAGGCTTCTAAATAATTAGTTTTGTACCTATGTTTTAAACCCAGTAAAACTTAAGATCCCTCCCTCATAACTGCTGACATTAATTGCCTCGCCAAAATCTCTCGGGGGAGTTTCACAGATTAACGTTAATTCGGCTTTTATTGAGTCCGCTCTTCGGACAGACTGCTAAGGTTTTCTTGGCATGGTGAAAGATCTCAACCCCCCTTTTCTGTTTGTATAAATTCCATTGCTAATGCATCAAATTCTTTTGATATAATATATTTAAACATAAAATGACTTATACCGGTAATAATTTTGATTTAATGAACCGGGCGAAATGTCTGAAATCTGCAGAATATACAGATAAAAGTAACACTCTCAAATATTATTTATGCAAAAGTAATTAAATTTAAATATTTGAAAAAAAAATACTTAAACAGCAAAATTCAAATCACGACAAGGCCAAATATCTTTATATGTATCTCTCACAACTTTTCTGGCTGATTTTTTCTGACCGTGTGAGGTAGAGGGGATGTTTTTGTTTTTCACATAGTGTTAAAAAATTTTCGGGGGAAGAGGCAGTACCAAAATATCTTGAAGATCGAATCCCTCTACAATTGGAAGCCCTATTAAGACAAATCATTACTTCACGCGAGTTGGGGGAAGCGATGGTGTGATTAAAGAGCATCGTTTCTCCGGACGCATAACATAAGTTGACAAAATATATTAAGATAACTGTTTACAGTAGGTGGATTGTCATGTTGTTTTGGTAAACGTATTGCATAATCTTTTTGTCCTTCTGCATCCTGTTTTGTGAAAACTTTTATTGTTATATGGTGTATAATAGGAGGTTTATGATTGGACGTAGCACCACCTTTTTCAAGTATGTTATTACCTCATTAATATGTTTAAAAAAGATCTCTGTTTTTAATTTTTATCATTTTCAAAATAAGTGGCATTATTCATTCTTTACCAACTGCTTGATACTGATGCAAACCACAAAATGTGTTCTATACGGAAGCGTATTAGTGCCTGCCACGTAACTTCTTTTTTGTATCTGAAGAGAAAACTTTCCATCCGGTGTGGGAAAATACACACCGGTAATTGTTTTCACTAGATAATTCTATATAGAAAAAAAATCGTAAAAAAAAAAATCAGGTATTTGTTCACATGAAAAAATATTTAGCAGGAGCTAGGTGTTAAACATTACCTGTCCCATTAGCTGACTCCATGAAGAGGGTACCTACATGGCATTTCTGATTTTTTCCATCTGCAAACAGGGCTACCATCAAATCTACGTGTTTTTATGCGCCCGGATCGAAAGATCCGAGGCGTATATTGTTTTTTTGTCCTGTCTGTCTGTCTGTCTGTTTGTCTGTTTGTCTGTTTGTCTGCAAACTTTAACCTTCGCCATAACTTTTGAACCATGAATGATAGAGACTCCATATTTGGTATGCTTAATCTACTAATGAAGCTCTTTCAAATGACACCAAGGTCAATGACCTTGTGACCTTGACTGTGACCTATATGCTAAAAGTAGAGGTTTTATTGCAAACTTTAACCTTCGCCATAACTTTTGAACCATAAAAGATAGAGACTTAATATTTGACATGCATACTCCACTAATAAAGCTCTTTCAAACGACACCAAGGTTAATGACCTTGTGACCTTGACTGTGTCTTAAATTCTAAAAATAGCTTTTTTGAACATTCACCATAACTTTTGAGCCATGGAAGATAGAGACTTCATATTTGGTCTGCGTACATCACTAATCAAGATCTTTTAAATGACACCAAGGTCAATGACCTTGTGACCTTGACTGTGTCATATGCTAAAAATAGCTTTTTTGAACCTTCACTATAACTTTTGAACCATTAAAGATAGAGACTTCATATTTGGTATGCATACATCACTAATCAAGTTCTTTCAAATGACACCAAGAACAATGACCTTGTGACCTTGACTGTGTCATATGCTAAAAATAGCTTTTTTGAACCTTCACTATAACTTTTGAACCATGAAAGATAGAGACTTCATATTTGGTATGCATACATCACTAATCAAGATCTTTTAAATGACACCAAGGTCAATGACCTTGTGACCTTGACTGTGTCATATGCTAAAAATAGCTTTTTTGAACCTTCACTATAACTTTTGAACCATGAAAGATAGAGACTTCATATTTGGTATGCATACATCACTAATCAAGATCTTTCAAAAGACACCAAGATAATGACCTTGTGACCTTGACTGTGTCATATGCTAAAATTAGCTTTTTTGAACCTTCGCTATAACTTTTGAACCATGGAAGATAGAGACTTCATTTTTGGTATGCATACATCACAAATCAAGATCTTTCAAATGACATCAAGATCAATGGACTTGTGACCTTCACTGTGACCTTTATGCTAAGAATATGGTTTTTTAATTTTTTGCCGCCGGGCGCATAGTGTTTCACAAACACATCTTGTTAATTTGTTTATAAACACCTCGAGTTCACCACAGGAAGTAGCCTCCTATGTTCTGAAAATAGTTCCTGTCAAAAAACTATATATTCTCAAAGTACATAAAATTTACTAGGCACAGGTACATGTACCAAAGTTGTAAAAATGGCTTGGAAGAAAATAGAAGAAAAAAAGTCTCAAAAGAAAGGAAAATCAATTTTACATGTATGGACCTACATTTGAAGTTCATTTTAATTGGTCAATTACCGGTGTGATACCTTGAAATGTTTTACGTCGATGCCAAAAAATAACTGATGGCCTGCGGTGTTTATTTTTTCTGAAATGCTGAGTTAACAGACAATGCTTGCAACAATAGTACGCTTAAAAAGCCATTCTTTCATGCCCAAGGACTCACGTTTAAACACCCCCACCTGTTTGTTTTTTACCTTTTGAGTAATCTCATTTAGTACAACTTTTTTTTTTCTTGTTTGCATTTTATATTTTTGCTTATTTTTGAAATGCTAAAAAAACCCAAACAAACAAACAAACAAAACAAAAACAAAAAAAGTTTTTCTCCGTGTTTAAAATAAAACATAATTATACGAGACGTTAAATCGAGACAATGTCATATTTTGATTTTTTTTTTATAAATATTGACTTAGTGTTAAAGATATATGACTCTGTAAACATAGAAGACTAGTGGGTGAATGTGACTATAAATATAAGACAGGACATAGGCTCACTTGGAGAAATTCAACTGTATATTTTTTAATAATTGATTTTATTATGTGAAACATAACTCAATTCAAACTTTTATAAAATTCATTTTATGAATGATTTTCATATATTCTTTATACATAAGTACTGTGTTTGATTTTAAGAAGATTTCATACTGTCTTTTCAGTATTATTTACTAACAATATCTTCTCTTCTGCGTCGCGAATTGGTATGAGCCTCTGGTCTAGAGTAGCGAAGTATAAAGAGTTAAGAGGACCTGGATACCCGACTTCCGGATGTGAACGTATAAAAAAGAGGTCCCCTGTCGCTGTAGGTGTTGGCACAAAAAAGTCCTCACTGCTCAATGACGCTTAGTGCCGAGTATGGGACATTCTTTGTAACTCTCAACCTGCAATTTTCCAGAAGGACGTTAGACAACATACAATTAATTAATTTATTTTCTCTTCTTCGATATAAAAACGTCTAGCGCAATGCCGTATTGAAAGATCTGAATACAATTTTTGTCAGCACGTGAACAGAGAGATGGACAGACGCCGATCAAGGGGGGAATCGGAAAACTTCACTT
Organism: Saccostrea cuccullata; assembly: GCF_032062105.1. NCBI lineage: Eukaryota > Metazoa > Mollusca > Bivalvia > Ostreida > Ostreidae > Saccostrea > Saccostrea cuccullata. The sequence goes on from NW_026925662.1 coordinate 18,312, forward strand.
GAGCTTTCGGCTCAGGTGAGCTGAAAACTAGAATATCCTAAACATTTAGGAAAACTAAAGGAAATATGGATCAGCCATTGTCAATGTTTAGTTGCATTATTCATGTCAGAATAATAATCAGAGTGTTTTTAATATACTTCCTTCTTGGAGATAACATATATGTCAATAATGTGTAAAATATGCTGGTGTAAAATTAAAATTAACAAGACGTGTTTGTGAAATACATGTACTATGCGCCCGGTGGCAAACAAAGTTCGAAAAAGCTACTTTTAGCATATAGGTCACAGTCAAGGTCACAAGGTCATTGACCTTGGTATCATATGAAAGAATTTAATTGGTGAAGTATGCATATTAAATACCGTATAGCAGGTTATTTAAGAGGGGTGCTAATTTTGGCGTTTTGATGATAGTTCGCAAAAATTTTAATCGCTAAAATAGTAAATTCTATTCTAAATGTTCATCTGCAAAGAGCTGAAGCTCTGAGTCCGTTGAAAAAAATTACGCCAAAATTAATGGCATACCTTTGAGCAAGTAAAACGCCAAATTTTACAATCGCCAAGAAAACTCGCTATACGGTCTCTATCTCTCCTGGTTCAGAAGTTACGCTGAAGGTTCGAGAAAGCTATTTTAAGCAGATAGGCCACAGTCAAGGTCACAAGGTTAGTGACATTGTTGTCATTTGAAAGAAAGGTTAGTGACATTGTTGTCAATTAAGAGAACATAATTTGTAAAGTATGCATATCAAATATGAAGGACTGTCTATCTTTAATGGTTCAAAACTTGTGGCGAAGGTTAAAGTTGACAACAGACAGACAGACAAACAGACTGGACAAAAACAATATACGCCTCGAATCCATCGATTCGGGCGCATACAAATTAAGAAAAGTAGATCCCTCCTCCTCGATAAATTTGTAATTAACAATATCCATCTATTTTTATTACTTAATATATGGCACGTTAAATCATGAAATGATACATTGTTCACTCACTTCTAAGCTTTGTTTCTACAAGGTTAAATTTTAATCTGAGACGATGGATTGCTTAATTTACAAGTGGTAGAGTTGTAGTGAATGTTACTGATAAAAAAAAAAACAGCTCGAGAAAAATGTCAAGTGGAGATGTTCCTTAAATAAAATAATCAGTCTAAATAATTTCTAGAATTCAACCGATAAACATGTATAAGAAAGTAAATTTGATTTTATTAATTGGTAGGGTTTTGAAATAAAAAAAAGAATCTGATGACTAATCTATCCTATTCTCCCATCATTTTTCCAAAACATCTGAGAAAATGATATTTTATAATTAAATTCATGAAAGCTCCTGTCAAATCCATGTTCATGTCTGTAAGTGAAGATCAAGATTCCTGAAAAACATTACTTAGTCTATATGCATAATACTTCGCGAAAGTTAGGCGTTAGTTCCCAATGTTTCGCGTTTTAAAACGAAAGTTACGCGTAATGAGCGAAAGTTTCCCGTTATATCGCAAAAGGTTTGCGTCATAAAGCAAAGTAACGCAAAGGTTTCGCGTTATAACGCGAAAGTTTCGTAATTCTCCGCGTAAGTTACGCGTTATAACTCCACAGTTTTTGTGAAGGTTTCGTGTATATTTGCCAAAGTTTCGCGTTCAACGCGAAAAAAATATTTTTTTAACCTACGAAAATGAGCCCAATAAACTTTCGTAATTGATTAAAAATCTATACATATATTTTAATAAATTTTGCAGATAAACTCCATAAGGCAGCTGCTTACTTCTCAAGAAATATACTAGGTTTAAGTTAAAGTCCAAAAGTTTTATTGAGATTAGGTGCAGCAGTGTCGGAGTTTATTTGCAAGATTATTTAAATATAAGAATAAATATTTAAAGGAACTAGGCAAATATCTTGTCATGGGAATTTGGCATTAGTTGTGTTCAACTTGAATGTAATTAACTGAAACTTGTATTTTGATTTATTCATTGTATATATTATTTAACCTCCCTCTCGCGAATTTTTCACTTATCTGGAGACGCCTCCACTTGCCGGTGGAAAGCTGCAAATTTTGTCCTGTACTCGGCATTCAGGGCCATTGAGCAGGGAGGGATTTTTTTTTTTCGTGCTAGCACCTACTGCAACACGGGATCTCAGATTATATGGTCTCGTCCGAAGGACTGGGGGTCGTAACATAAAGGCTACTTAAGTCTAAGACCGTGCTTAAGTAGGACTTAAGTATGGTCTAAAACTTAAGACCGTAACTAGAAGCGTGCTAAGATTTGACAATCTTAGCAAAACTTAGGCGGTCGGAAGAGGTGACTTAAGTATATCTTAACTTTCTTATACATCTATTCAAAACTATTTTATGCTGACTTTCGGTGTTAAACCATTCCTCTATTCATATTATGCATTAAAGAAAATAATAATTCCTATTAAATACTATTATGATAATTTTTTGCGTCGGGGTGGGGGGGGGGGGGTTACTGATCAATGATTCAACTATTACTCTCAAGACATCGTACATGAAAATGCAAAATTTAATTTGGGGGATTCCGGACCTACCTAGATCGGTATAAACACTAATCCACTATTCATTATAAGTAAATTGAACACGTACAGTAATAGTCTAATTCATGGATCTGTATGTTGACTTTGAAAATATGAGATGAAATAGATTTTTAAACATAGAAAAATGTTGTGGAGTAAGGGGATGATGACCAAAAAACTAATAAAGAGTGTCTGTAAATTAAAATAAATGTAGAATGACAAGCGCGTATTTAGGCAGGGTTTCCTAGAGTTCGATTGATTGATCAAGAGACAGAGCTAGGTGGGTGAGAGAGAGAGAGAGGGGTAAATGGGAAAAAAAGATGTCCTGAAAGAATTTCCACTTTTGATGTAACTGTAAATAATTATAACCACTCCAATCTTTGCTTGCTGACATGGACTGAGACATCGGGGGGGGGGGGGATTCAAAATGTTTTGCACTTTTTTAGAGTTTTAATTTCAAGTATACAGACGTTCGGTTATTTTGTCATGTCTACGAGAATAACAAAGCAAGTGAACATTTGTCAAAACAAAAGAACAATAAACGGTAACTGAAAACATCGCAGCTTCGGGGGATAAACAGTAGTCATACATTTACGATGAACCACAGATCACCGTTATGTGACCGCTCAGTATTTTTTCTTAATCAAATATGCAGTGTATTTTACAGCAAATTAAATTATATCTTTAATATAAAATCTAATCTTACATAACTAAAACGATAGGTAAGGACGTTAACCTTTATAAATATTTAATTAAAACGTAACCGAATCATTTTGTAGCAATATATCTGAATAAAATGAAAAAATATAGGGTGATTCATAAGAAGTATTTTGAACATAAGTTTGACTTAGCTAAGACCTTCCTAAGTTCGCTTTATGTTACGGTTTAAGACATACTTAAGTAGTACTTAGGCAGGTCCTAAGATTGTGCCTAAAACGTACTTATGACCCTACTTAAGTCAAAAACTTAGCAAGCTTTATGTTACGAGCCCCTGGTCTCCACATTTGGATTCGAATCCGCGACGTAAGGATCAACTCATTACTTCGCAACTCTAGAGAAGACGTCCTAATCACTTGTAATTTGAAATTGTTTTAGTCTATATGTTGTGATATTTCTTCATTTTATTAAATTTGAATTTTAATTCTCCGGTCAATATATATTTTTGGGAGAGCTACAGTACTGTAACTATTAAACAATATATACAGTCACGTAAACTGTGTTTCAGGGTAGATTCAAATTTCTCATATTTGAAAAAAAAAATGATATGAAAGTATGACCAAATTGTATCACCGAGATAAGATTATACGTATGAAATGTTATTGTAAGACAAGTTAGAGAATTTGAAAGATAACGACACTATTCACACTAACCATGTAAGTGCACTAATTTATAATCAGTTCTTCAACCCCTAACTTTTACCAAGTTTTCTTTCATATATAAATCTAACAACGATGGTCTTAACTGCATGTATTTAAACAAGCATTCTGAGAGTATTGCATAAGCAATACATGTCCCCTACCGGGTTCCCCTTTTTCTTCAGGATGTCATTTTATAATATGCAAAAGTCATGTCCAAGGTAAAACTGAAAGCTTTTCAAGTTGTACCTGCCTTAAAACTAATAAAATAATCCATATTAAAACGAAAATTCAACTCATTTCTCCACTATCTTTTCCTCGCATCATATTTTTGTCGACAATCGGAAGTTAGCGCAGTTGGAACCCGATTTAATTAAGCGATTATGAAAAATATTCAAAATGCCATAATTCTGTCAAAAATCAATGAAGCGAAGAGAAATTCAAACTTAATCTGTAAATCACACACCAAAATTCAGCTCAATATCTGCAAGCGTTTAGAAAAACCAGAAGTCTCTGTCGAGACTGAAGCTCTACTGGTTTGTACGTATAGCAAAGGAAGAGAAAAGTACTTAAGCAGTTGGAAATTGAAACTTTTCTACAGCAATAAATAGAATAATGATCCTTGATTAAGTCTCTTTATGTTCTTAGTGCAGTCTACTTGCATGCCACATTTATATTATAATCAGACTAAAATTGTATTTGGAGTAGCATTTTGAAAGAATTTCACAGAAATTTCTATTTTTAGTAACCACGGCATCAAAAACCGATACACAGAATTATGCATCTTATTGTAGTCTACTTGTGTGCCAAGTTATATTGAAATCAGACTAAAACTGTAGAAGGAGTAGCATTTTGAAAGAATTTCACAGAAATTTCTAATTTTAGTAACCACGGCAACACCGTTCATCGAAATCAAAAACTGATATACAGAATTGTGTATCTTAGTGTAGTCTACTTGTGTGCCAAGTTATATTGAAATCAGACTAAAACTGTAGGAGGAGTAGCATTTTGAAAAATTGTTTACAGACAGACAGACGGACGGACGACGGACGCATTACTATTGCATAAGCTCTTCTGGTCTCTGACCAGTAGAGCTAAAAATGCGGAAAACCAAGTGGGACAGACAGACGGGGACAGACAGACAGACGGACGCAAAGGAAACCTATAGTCCCCCCGGTTTCACCGGTAGGGGACTAATAAAAGCAGTAAAGACAGAGAGTGCAATAAGAGTGTAAAATATGAGGTCTCGCAATGACTTTCGATTAAAATGCTTTTTTTTTTTATTTCAGAGTCTTCCGCCATATGTCCTCCTGGTTGGTTTCACCATGGCAACTCTTGCTATTTATTCTCCAGTGACACCCTACCTTGGAATGAGTCCTCGGTAACCAGCATACTATATATCTGTAACAAACGCTATCTCCGTATACATATTGCAGAAGTAAAACTACATTATGATTAAGATGACATGCAAGTAACCACTAAGTGCATCTTTTCAGAGATTAATTGAAAAGTTAGGCCGGAAGTCCTAGTGAATACTGAAATAATTATTGATAAGCTTTGTTTTTAAATATTATTTAAAAAATTGAATTTGTATGTATTATAGCATTGAGCAATAAATAAGTGGGGAAAAACCCTGAATATTTACCTATATGTTGCTGCCAACATAAATGATTTATCGTTTTATAAATTATTACCGTTATTTTTTTTTAATTTGAACTTTAAGGATACATGCAGTTCCATCGGTGATGGTTTAGTCGCCATTGAGTCTCAAAGTGAAGAGACTTTCTTACAAAATAGACTTCACTATGAATTTGGTAAGTGTAAATGTGTCATATGTATTACAATACATGTTTTTAACTCAATATCAGATATTTAGAGCCGTTCTTTGTAATGCCTTGAACTTTATTATAGCAGCTGTGTGGCATAGTCTCAGAATTTCTCCAAAATATCTATGAAGTCTTAGATACCCTAAACTAATTTCGGGTAAAAATGGATTGCTATGTGTAATAGTTAACATGGCAACATGTTTTAAAGATGGCAATTTTAACATGTTTAGAGCCCAAAAGTTAAAATTTGCATCGAAGCTAATCCGAAATTCCTCTGACTCCAACAATTTCAACCAAACTTGGCACAAAGTACATGTACAAGTATGCTTAGTTGAAGGGGATTCAGGTTTGTTCAAATGAATGACCACGCCCTTAATCAAGGGGAGATAATTGAGAAATAGTGAGAATTTGATGGTATGTTTTAAAAATCTTCTTTTCAAGAACCACTGTGTCAGGAAAGATGAAACTTATAGGGAAGGTCCTCAGGTAGTGTAAATTCAAGTTTCTTAAAAACATGACCCCCGGGGGTAGGGCGGGGCCAAAAATGGCCGATCAAGGTTGTGCATAGAAATATATAGGAAAATTCTTTATAAATCTTCTTCTCAAGAACAACTGTGTCAGGAAAGATGAAACTTATAGGGAAGGTCCTCAGGTAGTGTAAATTCAAGTTTGTTAAAATCATGACCCCCGGGGGTAGGGCGGGACCACGATGGCCGATCAAAGTTTCACATAGTATACAGGAAAATTCTTTAAAAATCTTCTTTTCTGGAATAGCAAACGCATGAATGATCATATTTTTATGGAAGCATCTTCAGGAAGTGGAGATTCAATTTTGTTCAAATCATGACCCCGGGGGGTAGGACGGGGCCACAAAGGCCGATCAAAGTTTCACATAGAAATATATAGTAAAATTCTTTTAAAATCTTCTCTGGAAAAGCAAAGGCAAGAATGATCATATTCTTATGGAAGCATCCTCAGGTAGTATATTCAAGATTGTTCAAATCATGACCCCTGGGGGTAGGGCGGGGCCACAACATGGAATCCAAGTTTTAGATAGAAACATGTAGAAAAAATCTTTTAAAATCTTCTTTTCAAAAAAAAAAAAAAAAAGAAGCCATGATTAGTTCTATTCACATGAAAGCATTCTCAGGTAGTGTAGATTCAACTTTGTTCAAGTCATGACCCCTGGGGGTAGGGCAGGGCCACAATGTAAGGTCAAATGTAAAGGGCAATAAAGCCACCTCATCAGGTAGTCAAAAGAAATATGCAAGCATCCTTAGTTAGTGTAAATTCAAATTTATTTATTGAATCATACCCTCTCCCTTTTAAGGATTGTTTGGGACCACTATTGGGTTTCAACTTTTCAATAATAAACTGATTTATGCTTTTTTCCTGGCCACATTGCTCAGGTGAGAACCATGGGCCTCTTGTTATTTTATAGATCTCTTGGTCATTCTTTTTAAAGCCGCTTGGTCCGATTCTAATCGCTAAAAATATATTCGTTTTTCTTCTTGAAAAATAATTGTCCATAAATTATTTCAACTTTTGTCAAATTATATCCCAAAAGTCTTTTTCTTTTTAAAGATATCAAAATTCAAAAGTTAAAAAAATAATTTTTATTAGGTCACACAATAAATAATCCTTTGTTGGCATTTGTTGACATTGCGTGAAGTCACCTTTGAAAAATTAAATTTATCGCTTACATGTATAACTCATGAAGAACAAACCCGAGCATTTTTTTTCCACAACAAAGTGTACATGTACACGAGTCCTCGTTATTAAACCCCCTTTTTAA
>NW_026925663.1:0-26423 GCF_032062105.1 Saccostrea cuccullata
AAAATCTGTGTTAGTGTTATTGCTTTTGAGGAAATCCAGTTTGAACCGGTTATAGGGCTGTCTAGACTGTGAAGCGTGACGTCATAATGACATTCTTGAAATGCTTTGTACACGGCGCATTTACCTGTGCAGCTAGCATAAACAAAACGTAGTACCCACGTACCAATGTAAAAAACACAATGTAAACACCCTGTATTTAGGGGATAGGATAGGTTAGGGTTAAAAAAGGGGTTAGGGTTAGTTAGGGCTAAGGGGGATAGGGTTAGTTAGGGCTAGGGGGTTAGGGTTAGTTAGGGCTAGGGGGTTAGGGTTAGTTAGGGTTAGTTAGGGTTAGGGTTAGTTAGGGCTAGGGGGCTTAGGGTTAGGGCGTTAGGGTTAGGGTTAGGGGGTTAGGGGGGTTAGGGTTAGGGTTAGTTAGGGCTAGGGGGTTAGGGTTAGGGTTAGGGCTCAATCAATCAAAACTGATCACGTGATTTCTCTCAGCCAATCAGAATCTTCCCCTATCTAGGCTCCTTATACTACTCGGGTGTGACCGGTCGACAGGGGATGTTAACTCCTCCATGGCACCTGATCCCACCTCTGATGTTTTGGAGGTCCTTGTCTGCTCTGGTCATATTTTGTATTGTTTTATGGACTTATGATCTTGAATACTGTTCGTTATCTCCATATATTTCAATTTGTGTGTCAGTTTTTTTTTTTATCTTGCCTAGTCTAAGTTATAAACAATAGTCATCTTAATACCATGTTTTATTTAAGGCCTTCTTTGTTTTATCGATGTATTTACTTTCCATAACAATTTTATCATACCTCTGATAGATCCTTTATTGATATATTGTCATTATAGTCATTATATATTAGCAAAAACATACAGTGCAGAGAATCTGTATGTAATTTTGCGCTTTACAAATAATAAAAAAGTACAGAAATTGTGAGTGATCAAAGCATATGTAGTTTATACAAAGTACAGTATATTAATGGAAATAACAACATTGGTTAGTATTTAAACCATGTGATGTTGAAGACATGTGAAACACAACTTTTTGATAAGCTTTTTCCGGACACAAGTTATCATGCACAATTGATTAAGAAATATTAGAAGTGGCTATCAGACAAGGAGAATAGATGTGGGGAGTCCCCTTCTCCCTCCAACCTTAACGACATATATGCTCCCATCTGTTAAAATGATATAGTTTAGTCATTATGCTTGGCAATCGAAGTAAAATAACTAAAGTTTATTATAATTAACAACATAAACCTCATACAAATGATACAATGCACTTAATTATGAAAGAATAATTAATAGTGGGGTATGTAGTTTTAAACCTCAGTTCATACATTTAATTTTAACTTGTCCAAATACAGTGTCTCAGAGTTTTACATGTCCTGGGATCAGAGGTACTACATACATAGTACTTGAATACACATTCATTGATCCATCTTATCCTGACCTACAATGACCTTTCTAGCAATGGTAACCAGAAGCCAGAGGACTAGGGTTGACTTGCATCTGGATTACATTGTTGAATATTTACATTTGCAAATATCTTTTTAGATGAACCTATTGAAAAGAAAATATGTTCAATTCTGTGTGAATTTCATTTTGGGATCAGAGGTCATTGCGCGACCGGATCACAGAGCGATGTGTTATTTTGACCAAACAATTTATAGGTTATTGCGCGTCACTACATAGCAATTCGTTGGCCCGTTCGTGTAATAAATACAATTTAACTCGAAATGTATTCGTTTCAAATGTAAATATAAGTAATAAACAACAATGTTAAAAAGTTCACTGGGAAATGAAGTTTTAGCTTGTTCTTGATCAAATCTACTGAGAAGCCCTTCGGGCTTCACAGGATTTGATCACGTGATCAACTAAAAGTTCATTTCCCAGAGAACTTTTTAACATTGTTGTTTATTTCTTAAATAAAAGCGTTTTTATTATCACAAGATGTACTTGTCAAACACAAGTTTTGCAGCTTCTAGCGAAGGTTTCTTTTTTAAATGCAAATCAAATATGTTGGTACCCTAAGTAATGTCTACGCACAAGAAATACATTTGTGAAATATGAAAGCCCTAGCACCATCTGCTCAAATGCTATGGTCAAGGTTATTTTTTTAAATGTAGGTCAAACTTCAAGGTCAAGGGGTCAAAGCTGTTTGGTATCTTAAGGAATGTTTTTCACAAGAATTACATATGTGAAGTTTAAAAGCCTTAGCCCTAACCGTTTACAAGTCATGGCCAATGTCAAAGTTTTTATAAAATAGGTCAAATTCCAGGTAAAAGTTTTTGGCATCTAAAGAAAGGTCATGTCACGAAGATTACATACGTGAAATAAGAAAGCCCGAGCACCAACTGTTAAAAAGATATGACCAAGGTTAATTTTGGGTATTATTTTGCAAAACTGGGTCAAACTCAAATGTCAAGGTCAAAGGTCAATTTGATGTACCTAGAAAAGGCCTTATCACAAGGAATATACATGTGAAATAAGAAAGCCATAGTCTCAACCAAAAACATTGATATGGTTACTTTTTTTCGAATAGACAGACAAACAGACGGAGGGCAGCTTTAAAGTTTTTGTTAATAAAATGATTTTCGATGTTTTTATTTTCCTGTATCTTTTTTTACCTGTAGGTAGGTAGATCTATATTTGTTTCAGTCCATGATGAGGCATTACCAAGAACCAGGAACAATATTTTTCTGAGTAAATCTTTAATTTTTTTTTTATCATTTTCTGATAAGATTCAGAATTATAGGAAGGACAAACAACAGGACTTAAGATAAACTGGAGTGTTTGCTGTCACTGATTCCGAAAAACTATCTGGGTCTCACAAACAATGTGACAACAGAACAATTTCAATGACTTCATATTTATTCTCTCATAAAAAGGTTGACCAGGATGATACCAGCCTGTAGATAGGACCAGTCTCTGAATAATGTCGGGTGTGCTCGGGTCTCTCTGTATATTGGCAGCCATTGCTGGGTGTTTGGGTGTCGACCTAACCTTACAACCGGGAGGCTTTGGATCGGGTGTTGTCGATTCGGTGGTCAGTCGCATCAGAGAATCGTGTCTTTTTGCAGACGACAAGCGTTTTCTCCGCCGTTTGGCTTACGTACAGTCAAGAGATGGAACAGACACCAAGACATACAGTAGAAGTTACTACCATGGAGGAATCTGGCAGGTATAAGTCCAACTGATTAACTTTAAACAATCAGCATCTTTTAATTAAGCTATGTTTCTCCATTGAGCTTTAGTGGATAGATCCTTCACTTCACTAACATATTTTGCAGGTAGATGAAGACAAATTTCGGCAAACACAAACTTCTTCATCTCTACAAGCTCAGAGAAATATCATTCTGAACAAATTCGGGATTGACTGGCGTAACGTCGCTTGGCAGGATCTACGTAAACCGCTATACTCTGGAATCGCTGCTGCTCTATATACCATCTTACACGGCGGAGTCAGTTGGAGGATTGAGGACCAAGCAAACACATATGAAAACTATTTTCACAGTTTCGGAGGAAACAATTTCACTGTCCAGGCACAGCTTCTTGATCAAGGTGAGATTTTAAGAGGCAGATGTAAGAACAACTCGCTTCTGTATACCACTATTCTGTGTTCGTTATCTCAATCGAACACATATTTCTATGGCATCATTTTTTTCAAATACCCTTGCAAAAGGTCAATTAAAAACCTTCACTTTATCTTGAAAGCTTTTTCCCACTACTATACGTTGTTTTAAAGATTCTTGATATGATTGTCCTCGTAATCATTTAAGTAAACTGTCAAAGAACACCCCATTATGTTTCTTTATAACAGCAAATCTTACCATTAACTTATAATTTTTTTTCAGGTTGCCATGGAAACGAAGCTCTTGAGCTAGTTTTATTAGTGGACAGTTCAAACAGTTTATCTCAGGATGACTTTACAAGAGCTAAATTTTTCATGAATAACATCGTTGATTCTTTTAATATTGCTTCAGATAAAACTCGCGTCTCTGTTATTACTTACTCCAATAACCCTCAGATTGAGTTTTACTTAAATTCATACACATCTAAGTCACCCCTGAAAAGTGCAATACAAAACTTGCCTTTTCGACCTGGATCTACGAACACGGCAGGTGCAATACAAACGGCGGTAAATAATGTATTTACAGGCAGTCGACCTAATGCCGCAAAAATCGTTATTGTGATCACTGATGGACAATCAAACGACTTGTTAAACACACAACATGCTGCCGACAACGCCAAGAATAACGGGATTATCATGTTCTCTGTCGGAGTAGGAAGTCGAATCGACCAAAGTGAACTCAACTACATGGCAACGACGCCATCTTGTACGCACGTGTTCACCGTGTCTGGGTATGACGAGATCAAAGCACTGAAAGAGGAACTTATTCAAAGTTCATGTCGAGGTAAAGTTTGAATTTCTTTTTTGTTTAAGAGATTTTTTTTCTTGTTTTGAATAGTTGGTTATAATTTTTTTTCTTTTAGCCCCTGTTTACATCAATAGCACCTTTAGCTGCGTCTTCGAAAAGTGTCCGCCTTTAGCTGTTTTGACCTCAACACCTGGAGTTACAATAGAGGTACTTGCTAGAGTCGGAATAGTATTACAGAAATTAGTCATCTTTATACATTCCTTACGTTTTATATTTTTTTTTTTCGTGGTTAGAATTTTTGTCTGACAATATTTTCTAACGATACAGTTATTAAATCGTAGCACTATGAAAAGAAAGGCGTCAAGGCTTTTAAGTAGGTCATTATAGCCTACTTAAGTAAGCACGCTATGCTTCACCGATTTTATCTGGAAACCCTACCTTTGGCCAGAGTAGTATAGTTATAGAAGGTCAAAAACACATTTTTCTCTAGGTCTTCTGACCAATCTAATTAAAAGTCTGTTAAATTTGTCAAAAAGCCTTTGTTAATACAAAGTGCCATGGTCCTTTTGAAGGGTAGATAAATTAGAATTTTAAGTCAATTGAATCTGGACTTCTTTCCAGTAGATTTCTGAACCAAAACAGAATTGGATTATGTTACACATAGTGAAGATATTTCTTGTCTTTATTGCAGACAAATGTTACGTGTGGCAATGGAAATATTTACACGGCTTTCAACAGTCCTTACCCTGGACCGAGTTACTACCAGTCTCTCAATTCTGTCTCTTCCGGAAATCCTACGTCAGTATTCCATAACGCTTCCGGGGACCAGACTCTGTTTATTAACCTCGTTGACGCCTTAAAGAACCAGATCAGCTCAAGCGCTGGCTGTGTCATCACCATAACACCCTACCATGGAGACCACACAGATCACAGTAAGCAGATTCATACCACCAATATAAATCGGTATGTGTCTCTATTTAAATGAAGTTGATATTATATAACATTTCAACTCATTTTTTTCCAATAGCCATGAAATGCTACATCGATGGGATAAAAATCGAATGCCCGGACAATTGTAAAGGTATAACATTTTTTAAAAATTTTATAACCAATGTATTTGAGAGAAAAATTTCATTTCCTCCAGACTCACTAAAATTCCATTCTGCATTTCCATTTTAGAAAAATGGAATTTCCCAAATCCTTGCACCCCGGAAAATATTGCAAAGGGACTCCTTCAGTTTGCACATCCCACTGATTCGACGAAATACTTGATGTGTAACCAAATCGGAAAACTATATATCGTTCAGTGTCCACAATACGAGTCCTATTACCAGTCGTGCCAACAATGTGTAGGGAACTTCACTTCCTGTGTCACAGGCAATAAAACCAATGTTGATTCCTCAGCAAGTCCGTGCACGCTCGCAAATTTACAGGCGGGTAAATTCTTCTTTGTTTATCCCTCTGACAACACTAAGTTCATCCACTGCGATGTCTGGGGCAAGGCATGGGCCTTAAGTTGTCCAGGAGGAGAAGTCTGGGATCAGAATATATTAACCTGCCTTCCGGTCGACTCTGTCGGACAATCGTCGACAAGCTCGCCCTCCATCATCAAACCCGGTGTCTCTCATCACTATGGCGGCGATGAAGTGAATGGTTACCTCTGTTGTCCGACCTGTCCTCGTTTTTCCCCTCCTTGCACTCACTCTAAGATAAACTCTGGGAGATTGTTCCATGCGATTGCTGGAGATCGTCACCATTACATCCAATGTGACCTCACAGGACGAATGTATTGTCCAATGAGCTGCGCTCCTGAGGCGGACGGCTCGCTCGATTTCTTCAACTACCAGACGCAGACCTGCGTAGATGGGTCCCTGCTGGGTGTGGTCGGATGATGTAAACTTTTAAGCTGTATCGTGTTTAAATGAGATGCATTTTTGCTGTATCATGTTTATTTTTGAATTAAATAAATAAAATACATTTTTGCAATGCATTAGTGTTTTGATTAGTAGTGATTCGCATAATTTTTTTCTAGCTCAAAGAAAAGGGAGCAGTGACAGTTTGTATTTTTCTGTACACTTTAACAAGCGTTCTCCCTTTTGACTTTTAACCCAATAAAATGTTTCCAAACTTAACTTTGCTCACTTCAGCAAAATGACAATCCAAAGGAATTGGTTTTGTTAACCTAAGCCACTGGCTTACGTGAGCTTCTCAGAGCTTAATTTGTCCAGTGTCAGTCCATGAACTTTTGACGTTTGAATTCTCCTGAAGATCCACGAGACCAGGTTCAATCAAAACTGGCCACAAAGTGTGCTTGGTTAAAGGGGACCAAACCCTCATCCAAAGGCAAATACTGTGTAATTGAGAATTAGTAAAAAAAAAAAAAATCTTTGAAAAACCTCCTTTTTAAAAATTACAGGGGAGAAAAACTTCAAAAGAAACCAAAAAATTAGATCGGAAGCATAATGCTTCGTTCCTTTTTTTGTCCTTTTATTTGTCTTTTAATATTCGACTGGAACTTCTGCATGGGATCCGTGAAACCAAAAAACCGAGGACTACGACCAAAATATTGTTCTGCTTATAACCTTCTAATTTAAATTAAACATTGGATTAAGGTATTTCCATCCTCCTATGATGCTCTAGGTTTCTTGCAAAAACTGTTATTAATTCAAATTCATACCAAATACAACAATACGAGGGTCGTTCAATAAGTAATGCAAAATTTCATGTAAAAATAATGAAAGTAGTAAATAATACTGATGTAGCAATGTTTATTAACATATGAAACTAGAAGTGATTTATGGTGTTTTGTAATGATTAGAATGAAACATATGGAGATAACGAATAGTATTCCAGATCAGAGGTCCATAGAACAATACAAGATACAATTGTAGGAGCAGAGCGAATAAGGACCTCCAAAACATCAAAGGTGGGATCAGGTGCCATGGAGGAATGAGCATCCCCGCAGTGTGCTCTTTGTTATGATAGGGAAAAAACGGAAAAATCCGTCGTCAATTCAGTGCATAAAATTAATAATGGAATATAACAATAAATATGAATAACGTCAGTCAGCATTTGGCTCAATGATAAATTGTATTTTCTGACAAGGTCATTGTATCGACCATAGAACTTACGAAATGTCTTATTCTTGTTTCATCAACTTGTTTTTTAATACTTTTCCTCGTTTTAGAAATTGTTCATAAGTAGAAAATGCTCTTGCTTATTGAATCGACTGAGATATATAAACTCCGTATGCAGGTGATGAAGGTATATTAGTTGCTGCATATCAGCTCCTAAGTCGTAAAAAGTTTGATACAAGAAAATATTTTATTGCCTATTTAGATTTCCAATACCCACATATGTTACTTATTTAGTGCAAAAAGGTCACACAATGATATACACGCATTATTTACAAGATTTGTTCAATGATAAATAATTTAATTTTGTTTGTATTCTAGTCTCTCATTGGTTGATTTCCAAAAAGGAACGCAAATTATTTCTCAATAACCTGGTTTGGTATGGAGACACACCCCCTTGACAACCAGCTGAATCATCTGTATCCATGCAATCCCCTCATTTTCAGTCCTTGGGATTCATGGAAAATTCCAGATTTAATAAATGTACCTTTAACTTCAAATAGTAGCTTCGCGGATTATAAAGCGTAAACTGACCCAAACCAGGTTATAATCGAATAATTTGGCCAAGGATTAGAGTCATTCCTTAAATATTATTCAAACGTACGTAAAAAAAATTATATTTATTGCCATGGCTACATCTGATAAAATATTATAAAGATTAAAGGAACCAAAAACTTAAAATTGAAGTGCAGAAATGTCAACTTAATTGTACCGTAGCTCCGTAAGATGCACACTGACCCTCTTTTTTTCTGCGATTTTGAGTCATACTACAAGGGTACTTATCAAAAATATACTTCTCAAAAAATCCTTGATATAAAAAATTTCACGAGCGACATACCTTAAAGATGAATTTTGAAGAATTATTGTGGGTAAAAGCACATCACTTTGAGAATTTTTTAATAGACCGATGGAATATTTACGCGTGTATTCTCTAAGCCATTTGTAAGAAAATAGAATACCTAGATGATTTTTTCCTTTGTCAGAATTCACAGGTACCTGACGTTGCTTATTTTTCTTTTAATAAAAAAAATATACACATACCTAATAATTATTAGGTATGTGTATAATTTTTTTTTATTAAAAGAAAAATAAGTAACGTCAGGTGCCTGTGTCAGAATTCTATGAAATGCTATGAGGATAAAATGTTTAGAGTCTTAACAATGTATTTTCGGTTTTCAGATATCATGCATCACACACCATCGATATTTTGTGGTGCACACAAATTTCAATCGACAAGATTATAACTCATATTTTAATTCCCCAGATCCCTCCCACTTTCTCTCTCGAATTATTGAATTAATTTGAAAACTATACAGCGTAGGACGCAAGCTTCACTTCAAGTCGTAGCGGCTAACCCAGCAGCTAGGTGTTAGATATCTAATGAAAGGGCAGGACCTAGCCGCTAAGTGTTGAAGTTTGTATAAAAATATATCAATAAAAACTTATTTTGGGGACAATAAAAAGTTTATTTCAAGCGCAAATATATATGTAAACATTTAATTCACTAAGATGTAGAAAATAACCGTCCTTTTTGTTCAATCCTTATGTACTGCGAACTTGTAACTAAGGAGGCCATCTTGGATTTGGGACTTAGCATTAAATATACCTACGTAGTGGCTAGGTTAGCTCTCTGTTCAAGAGCGTAGCTTTGCATAGCGGCTACGTAGCAGCTACGCTGTTGAACGCACGAACAAAGTGAAAGCCTTTGAATTCATTGTGACGTCATAAACTTCCGTGATTTGACGCTAAATTTTATGTTCGTTTACCCAGTTGTCAAGACATTCGCCCCTGACGAAGAAATGAGTTTATCTTCATTATAAGATACAAGAAGGACAGAAAATTTTGCAGGCTACATCTGGTGATTCAGCCAATCTGGATGTCAGACAGAGAGAATAATCAACTGGACAAGGATATTTCGCTCAATTTTTCTCCTTCGCCAGAAAATTTTTCCCAGCAGCCGTGCAAATTTTGTCATCAGTATCACAAACTTCCTGAAAATTTGAAAAGGAAGTTCGAAAACCAGTGCGACGAAAAATGTTTTAATCAACTAAATTCTCGGTGGATTAAGTTGACGAAAAATGAAGTACACCATGAAAACGTCGAATTTAGCGTTCTTTATCGGGGAATTCAGGCTATAAACGACTTAATATTGAAACAAATTGAGAGGGCCTTACAATTTGACTGCATATTGAAAGATTCTAAATTACATGAGGAAATAACATTCACACCAACAAAAACAACGCAGATTAAACGAACAGAACCGATCCAGAAGGGGAAGTTTACAGAAGAGGACCACTCAGAGGAACAGAAGTCGTCAGAAAGTGAGAGATTTAAGGATAAGGGATTCACAAGAAAAGCACGGAGAGGATACTCGAGGAGAAGGGGAGATGAAAGTGGTGTTAGGGATGTTAGGGATCAGGCCAAGCCGAGCCTGGAGGTGAGCCACACGGTCACCGAGTCCCATCAGCTACTGCACGTCAAGACTATCATTGGACTGCTCCATTCTATTATTGACATCATTCTCTTTACCATGTCAGGCTCACTTGTCTTTGACCTGAATGACGCGGATATTTGGAAAGGTTTGTTTTAATTAAGTTTTATAAGCAAACGGAAATTTTCTGTCAAATTAACGATGTGAATTTAATCTTTTCTGGTTAATTTCGAAATATACTAATATTAGTTATTGTCTGATTGAGAAAGTCGTTGTATCATTAATTAATATGCAGTATAGATATTGATGCCTGCATAACGATAAGATCTTCATAGTTTTTAATGTCAACTTTATAATCACAACTTCCATGTATTCCTTCCTCCAATGTTTTCTATTGATCATATTGACAGACTCATGAAAAGTTTTCAACGTTTTATTATTTGAGGTGCCGTTTGTGACGTCACAATCGCCTTTTCACGCGCACTTACTCTGTGTTGATCCGATGAATTTTGAGACTAATAAGTAGGCCGAGTCTAATGATTTCTACGCCTTTGGCGTTTATGCAAATTATCACGCAAGCCAATCGATTGATCACATCATGAAATCGGAAAATAAGACAGTTATTCCTTAAATAAGTCATGAATCAAGTAGACCTACTGTTTGTTTATATATTAATCATATTTAGAGTAATTGTTTGTTTATAAATATATGCTTATACTTTCTTTCAGGTTTTACAAATAGATGCAAAGAACTAGAGTCTCAGCTTGGAATTCTAACAAACAATTTTTTGGAAAAGAAAATCTCGGAAAAAATGGCGAGAAAAAAGAAACGTGAAGAGGACGTGCTGGGATTGATAGAATCGCTGGAAAATCGTCCGGTTTGTATTCCTTCTGGATTGTACATTTATATTGATACCAGGCCTATTGACAGTTTACACCAGTTATCGATTTGTCGATTTTATTTTCTTCGGGGGGGGGGGGGGGGGGTCAAGCAGCAGAACTAAAGTTTAGACATATTATATTTTTCTTTTGTCACTAAACTGGATTTTTCGTGATTAAGTGTGTCAATTTTTCAGAAAATAATGCATTAAAAATGAAATATTTTAATCAAAATAACCATAAACGGCCGGAAGGACAAAACGACACTTTTCAAGGAAATCGTGTATTTAAATAATATAGAATTATCCCTCTTAGCACATGATCAAGGTGTAAAGGCTTTATGGCTAATAATAAATAGTAGGGCGATGGTGTTTTACTCGTTTTCAGTCTTGCAGCATTTTCCCCATTTCAAAAGAGCACTATAAAAAGACAGCAATAAAATGATTATAATAACATCTTTTAAGTCGATACGTTTTCAGATAAAAATATCCAGGCACATTTCATCTTTCTTACGAAGACTCATTTACAGACAAACGATCGTATACGCTAAGACATGCCAGACGAATGCTGAATACTGGTACGCAGAATTGTATTTTGAAATACGGGAAGGGAGGAGGGGAAAAAATTCAACTTACCTAAAACTGGAAAGTTATCCTAACTCGAAAATCCAACCTATATGGGAGGGGGGACCGACCTTTCAATAAATATTTTTAAAAATATATATAGAAAAAAGTGGAGTAGAACATGCCAACTCCCCATCTTATGCTATGTGTTGTATTCTGTTTTTGTAAACGTACGTTATATGAATAATTTATTGGTGTTTCATCATTTGTTGTGTTATTTGCACGTCATTCAATGTTAGGTAAACTAGAGTCACTAGAAACAAATTTATAAGAGTTTATCATCATTGTTTTTCTTCAGACCCGCTCTAAAGTGAAGCGACTCCACAAAGCCACACAGATCCTGGTGGAAAATGAGCGACAGATTGGACTGATCCAGGGGGAGATAATCTTTATTAAGGACATCACACTTATCTCCCAGTCCCTCCGAGACCTCTTCACTTTCATGGAGGGCGAGTTATCCAGGTACGTCCTCCTTAAAAATACGAATTCAGAATGAGTCCTCCTTATAAATACGGGTCCGGAAAAGACAGATGAGAGGAAGGTTCACAAAATCTAAAGATAAAAATTTAATCTAAAATGTACATGAAAGGTACATCATACATGTAGTAAAACAGGAGGGAAAATTTATTGGGATAATGGTAAGAAAGATCCAATTTCTCTTTGTTGAAATTCTACTTTTCTTGTGAACTCAGCAATGCAAAGCTCTGAGAGTAAATTTTGGGGATGTTATCTACAAAATTAAGTAAATTAATACATTGATGTGCGGTCATGCTTTCCCAAAAGAAAGCAGGAACATCTTGTTTCGTCACAATTGACTCCTTGTCTTTTGACACAAATTGATTAATTTCTAACTTCTGAGTCTTCAAGAGAAACATTACCCCCTCTTCAATCCTGTTATCGGTATAAGCCGTTTTATTTCTTTGATTCAATTTCACATATTAGCATCAAAAATCCAAAATCAAGAATAAACACGTAGGAAATCTGATCAAAAATGAAAATATAGTTTTGCCCTGTCTGTCTGTATGTCTGTCCGCAAAAATTTAAATTTTGCCCATAAATTTTGAGGTACCACCAAATCTGACCTCTTTACTTTGACCTTGGAGTTTGACTCCCCTTTTACCAAAAATTCCCAGTCTTTAACCTTGGCTTGTATATTTCAGTGTGTATTCATTGTAACAAGACCTTCCAAGGGGTATAAATATTTTGGACTTTGAACTATGAGTTTGATCACTTTAAAAAAGAATTAACTTTGTATAAATTTTGAACAGTTAGTACTAGGGCTTTTATATTTCACAGGTGTGTTTCTTGTGACAAAACATTCATCTGGATACCAATAATTTTGACCTATTGACCTTGGAGTTTAGGTTGTATTTGAGAATTTTCAACCCTCGCTTTAAGCTGCCATACGGGGACATCAGTGTTTCACGAACACATCTTGTTTCCTATAAAAAGAGAAAATATTAGATGAATTATTAAATCCAGCTAGTAAAAGTGTTGAAGGTTGAATATTAAACGAAATTATTCAAGACATTCACATGACAATGGAAAGTACAAGCGTGTAGAGTATGAAATGAGATGTAAATGGATTCCTGTAATTAATACTCAGCATGGTTTTGTAGGAGTGGAAGAAGAGTTTCTAAACATAGAGCCATTAAAGGCGAAAAAGATGAGAGAAGGGTGGCTATGGAAGTAAAAGATGACGCCGACAAGAGTCGGGCTATAGCAACGGAAAAGTCAGGAATGTCAGAAAAGCTGGGGCCCAGTGGAGAGAAAAAGACTGGAGAAGAAAAAGTTGGTCAAGCTGAAGGGACATCAAAAGATGCAAAATTATCAAAGAAAGATGCTGGCGAAGGGAAAGCAAGGGAGGAAAAACCGTCTGAAAAGGGTGAAAAGGGGGCATCCGGGGGAGTGGATGACGTCAAAGATCAAGTGGTCAAAGCCTTACAGGGGAAAGTGGGAGAGCTGGGTGACCAGTTAGGAGGGCACGTCAAGCAGATCGGGGGACAAGTCTTCCAGGGTCTGCTGCAGAAAGCCAAGGACATGACCAATCTGAATATCAACAACGGGACAACCGACACGACCGATGGTTCCTCCGAGAATCTGCACGTGGATTCGACGTGTTACGTCGTCCACAGTGTTTCTAACGACTCAGATGACAGTGGTAGCCCAGTGCCGACGGGAAATTCACGAATCCTCCATTTAATGAGAAGCATGAGAAGATCCTGTAGACCTAGGTTGAATGAGGAGAGACGTTCGCCATACACACGAAGAGTGGATCAAGACGGCGACAGTCAATCTACGAAAACCTCCTCAGAGTCTGAATCGTATTCAGATCAGCGGGACATCAAGCCATCCAAAGAATCAGATTCTGAAGATACGGGGACTTTTGTAAAACCACGTGTAGGCAAACCACTTCGACGCCATGCTGAAGTTTCCTATTCTGTCACAGATGCCGAGAACACAGGGGAAACTACTAAAATTAGTGAACCGAAGTTATCTCCCTGTATAAAGAAAGGAACTCAAGTAAAAAGTACAAAATATTTAGATGAGAGTGAAGTTTCTTCTTCTGATACCAAGGTTTTGGACTCCGAAAACATAGATGTTACAGAATCTAGCTCAAATATTTCACCACGTCTTAAAAAGGGAAAACAAAGATTGAGATGGTGGAGGAACAATGACACAAAAGACTATGAGAGTGATACTTCGCCGTCCTATGAATACCATAGTCGTCCAAAAGCAGGAGGTCAGAAAATAGATATAGGCGGCCCTAAGTTATCACTTAGAATAGGAGATGTTGGGGTCAAATTTTCGCCTGAAGGACGACTATTACCTCGTGAGAAACAAGAAAGCAGCACAAGCGATGAAACAAATAATCGAGTAGCTTCTACGTCTAATGATGAAGAAATAAGAGGTGTTTCTGTTCAGAAAAGGACTAAGAGAGCAAAGGGTCAAGACCTTGGGGACGTGACCCGTGAACGTGCTGCTGCTGGAAGTGGAATGTTCTCTCGCCTAAAAAAGCTGTCATTTTACGAGAAACCGGAGATTGAAAACAAAATGGTATTTGTGGAGGAAGGTGATGATTCAAGCTTGAGTGATGATGAGGCGATTGTGTCTGGTTCCGATGACGTCATCGAGTTTGTGACGTCCTCTCGGAGTAGCGAATCAGACGCAAAGAAATCGCAGTCAGATACCAGTGTTTACACAAAACCAGCGTTCTATGATAAATCGGTTGGATCAGAAAATAAGGAGACTATGTCGGAATCCACTCAAGTAATCCTCGAGGAACCCATTGTTAACCGTGTTAAGAGAATTGCAGAAAAGACCGCCAAATATACATTTTCAGCTATTTCTATCGGTCTGGGTTCCTGGTCTATTCGCTATTCGTATAAATGTTACACTGAGTGCAGGGTTGACTGTTTTGATATGTCAATGTATGAGAAATTATTGGAACTAAGACATGTATGAATTTAGTTTGAACATATATGATTTTGAGCACTATAGAACATACAGGTCAGATCTATTATTGAATTCACTCAGGCCTGTAGAAAGTAAAGAAGACGAGACGGTCTGAATGATATTGTAGTAACCTGGAGTCATCTGGGTCAGGTCATGATTTAGATATCTGTAGTTAACTATTAAAGGGAAATGCAGTCATTACATGGACAATGATTTTATGTGTATGAATTAAATTCAAACATAGGACATGAGTACATCTTGAGTTCAGACTCAAATTTTTCTAAGTATTGAAAAGGGAATTCGTTCAAATGGTGTAATTTTATTCACTCAAATTTCCATAAGTGCATGATAACTCAAAGATACATTGCTTTTAATTCAATGTACATTACTTCATGTTAAACTTGAGACTTTAAACCATTCAGATTTTTTTGTCTTCTTGTGTAACTGCTTATCAGTAAAAATAACAAATTGAAATCATTGTGTTAATTCATTAGTTGATTATTTGTTGAAATTTATTTGTTTAATTAATCTGCATTTTACTCATGTTTTACTTGATTCTCTCTTTAACATACATCGATTGAAGGCACACACAAAATTGACACCATTTAAATTCAAGAAATTTTAAAGAACAGAGCAACTTCACAGTGCTTGTATCATGCATGCAAATAAATAAGAAGCATTTTAAAAATATTTTGTACATGAAAAATATGTACTGCGTATATCAATTTTCAGAAGCGTACGCAATTCTCCTAGAGTCTCTTGCTTTTAAATGAGTTTAGAAATATGTTTGAAATGTTAAAAATGGTGAAACAAAAACATTAGGTCCATTAAAAGAGAAATCTTAATATTGGTACCCTTAGCAAGACAATGACCTGGGTTTTGTTCGTTTATTCTTGAATTTAAAGGCGGCGGAGTTTGGCGCGAAACCAGCCTAGGTAATAATGCAGCCATTTAAAGTGTTTATGTATAAGTTTGGCTTTGTTTACTTATTGAATAAAACCTTTACTGGATTACACACGCTGTGATCGATATATTGATTCTCTCATGTCTGGTATCCATTTAAAATGTTGTAAAGAAGCGGAGCACCTACAAGACAACGGTAAGTGTGGGCGTTCTATGAAGTAACTTTTTCATCATAACTTTCGAAATCTTTGAATGCATGGTTTAATTTTATTATCCAGTACAGTTATAACTGTAATCTACTACAGCGCTGATTGGATTATAGATTAAAATTTAATAGCAAAACATTCACAATTAAAATCTTGTAAGGTTTGACTCGGCGTTTAAAAACAAGAATAATCAATAAGTAAATTGAGATCCATGCTAAAAAGTATCCAATATGTTAAAAAATTGCACATTGTCCATATAAAAAACTTGAAGGATATTTACAGCAGTTGCATGAACTGCGATATGAGAAAATTCGGGCAGCACTATGGCAGAGCTAGATGTTGCTACTCGACAACGCCAGATCGAGATTCTACAGTGCATGGTTTCCCAAGACGAGGACGAAATCATATGGAAGTTGTCAGCTAATAAAGACATCATGAAACAGAATATTGGATTCGGTAATTATCGCTTTCGGTGGAAGTTGCACGAATGCTTGTTACTAATTAAGCACCTGTAAATTTTCAATGAAACTTCGATATCGTTTGTAGTCTTTCTGACAAATTTTAAAACGTTTGACTGTCTCTTGTAATACATTTATTTCTTCCATCTTCTCTTCAGATTACGAGAGTCGTAACAGGATGTGCATCTGTGGACAGATGTTTGAGAAATTACGTCATAATAATCACGTGTTTCATGTGGAGAAGATGTCGGTATGGGTGTTGGAGGGGCGCTGTCCACACGTGGAACAGACAGCAGAGTCCACCCCACAGCACGCATCTACAACATTCCTCCTCTCTGCCTGCGCGCTGGGAAAGTTAAGAGTGATTAAATTTTTAGTTCATGAACACGATTGTACTTTGAATGAACCTACACGAGCAACACTCTTTGCTCCAATACATTTTGCAATCTACAACAAAGACGTCGAACTGTTTAAATTCCTTACATCGAAGAAAGTTAATATAAACGTTTGCTGCAGGGGAGAAGAGAGATACTCGGCTTTAATGCTAGCTGTACTAGAGAATGCAGAAGAAATAGTACAGATGCTACTGAAAATGGAATCGCTGCAAAAGAACTTTGTGAACTCGTACCAGAAAGGAGCTCTGTGTTGTGCGGTAGAAATGAACAATAAGAGAATGGTCCAACTGTTGACTGATAATGGTGTCATGGCTACCCCAGGTACTCTTTATCGGGCAGATATTTATGGCGATGACGACATCACAGAGCGTATACTGCAGACACGAGAGGCCGACTTTTATACTCCACAGCAGCAGCATACCCTTATCTACTCTGCTGTTGTGAAAGGTAGGAGCATAAAGCCTTGTTATTAACTCGCAACGGAGTTGGAAGGGATAAAGTAACCTGCTAAGTT
This sequence comes from Saccostrea cuccullata, assembly GCF_032062105.1. Lineage (NCBI taxonomy): Eukaryota > Metazoa > Mollusca > Bivalvia > Ostreida > Ostreidae > Saccostrea > Saccostrea cuccullata. The sequence continues at coordinate 17,376 of NW_026925663.1, forward strand.
ATAATATCTATGTGTAGGTGGATGGGTTAGTTTGTCAAGTGTAAAGGAAGAGAAGTAATTTGCATCTAGATCGATGTCGAATTCTGTCTTGATTCATATTATGATATACACTTTGCTTTGCGTGAACTATAAAAGATAGCTATTTTACCTTCTGAACTTTATATAGGAAACATTTTAACAGAAGTACAATAATTACTAGTATTATTCTCTCTTGCAAGGGAATTCTCCGCTCTGCGATGCCCTTGTTTTGAATATTCTTCATTAGTTTTGGCATAGTTCCCCGTTGTCCTTCTCTTGAAACACAATCTGTACCGAATTTCTACTGCGACACTTACGAATTTGAAAAATGTTCTCCATAAATTATCTTTAATTTCGTTTTAGGTAAAGCGACATCTCTGAACTTGCTTTTACAACATGGCTTCCAACTGAACCACCGCCCGGATTATCTCTGTCCAGTGGAAGAAGATCCATTATTCCACGCCACCTTACAAAATAATCCCGAAATGATTAACATTCTATTAGCGCATAAAGCAGACATCAGCAGAAAAATATATGGCACCACCTCTTATGATTTAGCTAGAATATTAGATTTAAAGGAGGTGTGTGTGATCTTAGAAAATGAATTGCACAGAAGATGTCTTCCCGTTAAATCCGAACTTCAGAATAATGCTAGTCCCTATATGACCATATTAACTCTAGCAGGAGTAAACAAAAAAGAATTTGTCTCTAAGCTTGCTTCTAAAGGTCTTGATATCAATGCCAATGATGATGGCGGGTTTACACCATTGCATGAATCCATAAATCGTGAAGACGAAGCCATGGTGAAGCACTTGCTGCAGTGTGGCGCAGATCCTAACCGACAAAGCGCTGAACCCGGTTATATGACGCCTCTTCACATCGCCATTATAAAAGGCAATCTCAATCTAGTTAAAATGCTGCTGAGTTTGAATGTGAAGATGGAGGTGGTTCGTCCAGTCCTCGTCTTGTGGGGAACAGATACGTACTACACCGATTGGATCGTGGACCCCAAACTGATGCCGCGTCACCGCTCTTCTCTGTGTGACGCCGTCTGTAGGAATTTCGTAACCATCGCTCTCTTTCTGTTGGATGCTGGCAATAGTATAGCCGAAGAAGACCCAGAGAGTGTTAAATTTATGATCAAATACACGCGAAGTTACGTCATTCGCAGACGACTATTGGATCATATGCAGACTCCTCGAAACTTGGGTGAGCTGTGTAGGAATTACCTCAGACGAATGCATAGGAATGATATACAAGAGTTTGTGGCGTCTCAAGAACTTCCTCAATCTCTGAAACAGTCGTTACTGCTGCAAGACGATATTGAGTCTTCCCTGTTTGTCCAAAGAAATAAACAATGTACCTTCTAGAAACATAGAGAGATGTCTAATAATAGGGTACCATAAAATATTTTGTAAAAAAAAAATAAATTGAAGAAAGCTGTTCTTTTAATAAATGTGAAATGCTAAAAAAAAATTAAACGGATAATAATATAATAATACACAAAACAGTATTTTTAAAATTTAAATTCCTTTTACAATAAAATGAATCTTGCAGAATGCTATATCGTGAGCACAAGATATTCTCTGATTTCATTATACTAGTAACTGTTATAAAAGCGTTCGAGACATATATATAATGGCATGTTTTGCGCATTTTTTGTTTCCGGACAGTTGTTTACAGGAAGGTGCATTACCGTGTTAACCGATGACATTCCATAATGAATAAAAATCGTCATCCATAAAGATATTAAAATTATTTAATGGCACCTGCCGAAAAATACACATCGATGCCCGATACTTTAAAATGAAAAAAGGGTTTAGAGATACTCAGATATTGAGTATCCATGTAGACAGAGAATTCCATTATTATGAGGGTTGAACCAAACATGGCCTGCGGGTCTTCATTTCTTCTGACATGAAAATCTTTCTGCTACTCTTCGTTTTGAGTTATCAGTATAGTTCGTTTTCTTTAAAGAATAATTTTATTTTTATAATGCGTTCTTTGCTTGTTTGTTTTTTCACCGTCCATCTTAATGATTTTACACCAAATGTTATAGAGTCTGCCAGTGGAGAGCTATAGGGTAAGATATACTCTGCATTCGAGGCCACGGAAGAAGTAGAAATATTTTCCGTGCCTGCACCTACTACTACATGAAGCCTCGGTTTATCCTAGTAACTGTATAGTCTCATTCAAAAGACCAGTCTCCACGATACGCAGTAGGATTATGTCTAACTCAAATTGCAGAGTTTCGTGTCAGGTTTGACTTATGTCAGCTGTAATTCACCAAGATCAGTTTGGTTCAGTGTGTATCAGGTGTGGCTTATGTCAGCTGTAATTCATCAAGATCAGTTTAGTTAAGTCTGCATCAGGTCTGACTTATGTCAGCTGTAATTCACCAAGATCAGTTTATTTTAGTGTGTATCAGGTCTGGCATACATCAGCTGTAATTCATCAAGATCAGTTTAGTTAAGTCTGTATCAGGTCTGGTTTATGTCAGCTGTAATTCACCAAGATTACTTTGGTTCAGTGTGTATCAGGTCTGGCGTATGTCAGCTGTAATTCACCAAGATTACTTTGGTTCAGTGTGTATCAGGTCTGGCGTATGTCAGCTGTAATTCACCAAGATTACTTTGCTTCAGTCTGTATCAGATTTCGCTTATGACAGGTTTAGACATAATCAGGTCTGGTTTATGTCAGCTGTAATTCATCAAGATCAGTTTATTTCAGTGTGTATCAGGTCTGGCTTATATCAGCTGTAATTCATAAGATCAGTTTGGTTCAGTGTGTATCAGGTCTGATTTATTTCAGCTGTAATTCACCAAGAACAGTTCGGTTCAGTGTGTATCAGGTCTGGCTTATGTCAGCTGTAATTCACCAAAATCAGTTTGGTTCAGTGTGTATCAGGTCTGGCGTATGTCAGCTGTAATTCACCAAGATTACTTTGCTTCAGTCTGTATCAGATTTCGCTTATGACAGGTTTAGACATAATCAGGTCTGGTTTATGTCAGCTGTAATTCATCAAGATCAGTTTGATTAAGTGTGTATTAGGTCTGGTTTATGTCAGCTGTAATTCACCAAGATCAGTTTATTTTAGTGTGTATCAGGTCTGGTTTATGTCAGCTGTAATTCACAAGATCAGTTTGGTTCAGTGTGTATCAGGTCTGGCTTATGTCGGCTGTAATTCACTAAGATCAGCTAGAGTGCTCCAGTTCATATATGTTAAACATCAAGCTCAGTTAGATTACAGTTTCTGTCAGATCTTTGAGAGCTTGTCTCCATCATTTCCTGGCACAGTTGCAGAGACAATCTTTATCTAAGACAGACATTTTCTGTATAGTACATCAATGTTTCTAGGTCTATTCTATCAATAATTATCAGAGGCTAAATGGGACAATTTTTATCCACCAGTCTCTAGAACTTGCCGGAATTACAAGTCTTAGATTTTGTTTGTTTGTTGTTTTACGTCCCTCTCGAGAATTTTTTTACTTTGATGAAGACGCCACCAATTGCCGATTTAGGACTGCAAAGAGGTAGAGCCACTTTGGGCCTTATTTGGCCCTGAGAATTTCTGAAAATTCAAAACTGCTCAGTTTAGGTTGCAAATGCAGTATTTATCACTTGGACTGTTGGTGACCACGTATCTATTAATTGTGATGTAATTTCACATCTAGTCAATGCATTATGACGTCATAAAATGCGTCATTTTCCTCATATCCTGTAAATTCCTTTGAAAATGACCTAAAGTTGAAGCATTTTTTCAATATTTCATATAGAGCACAACCTCTGATCCAAAATATGCCAATACAAAATGAAAGGCCTATTTCTGAAGATCAAAAACATGTTTTATTTTTTGGATCGTGGGCTGTGCTCATATTTTAATTCTTTGCTCAAGGTAGTCAAATAAGCATATTTTCTGCAAATTTCAAGAACATTGCAATTTCTCAAAGCCTGTTTTCAAATATTTAGATTCTCAAAACGAAATTTAATAACAGAACATGAAAGCACCAAGTGTCTACTTTTTTTTGATACATGAAAATGGAAAGAGGGTGATAGTTAATTAATTGATATAAGTACAGGGGCATTTTATGCATAAGATGGCTCTTGCTCTTTATTCCTATGCTCGGCACTCAGGGACCATTGAGCAGTGAGGGTCTTTTTCGTGCCAACAGCTACTGCGACACGGGACGTCAATTTATACGGTCTGATTCCACCGACCAGTCTCCACGGCAAGCAGTGGACGTGCTGATATTAGGCCTTTTTTTACACATTGAGTTGTCTACGAATTTTTTCGGGTTTTTTCCCCAAACATGCAAAGGCGCATACGGGTGTGACCGGTTAGCAGGTAATGCTTATTCCTCCATGGCACTTGATACCACCTTTGATGTTTTGGAGGTCCATGTATGCTCTGCCCGTATTTTCTAATGTTAAATGAACTTTTGAGCTCGAATACTGTTTGTTGCCTCCATATAATTATTGTCCCCCGCTTTCGCGAAAGTGAGGGGACATTAAATCTCATTCGTCTGTCCGTCGGTCTGTCCGTCTGTCCGTCAGTCTGTCCGTCCGTCACAAAAACTTTAACCTTGCCCATAACTTTTGATTTAGTGGAGCCATGACTTCCATATTTCATATGTGAATTCCTTGTGACAAGACCTTTGGGTAAAACCAGATTTGACCTTTTGACCTTGACCTCGGAGTTTGACCCACTCTTACATGAAAATTTTAAACTTTTACTTTGGCCATATCTTTAGAACAGTAGATACCAGGACATTTATACTTCACATATGTCATCTTTGTTAAAAGACCTTTCATCGGTTACCAATAACTTTGACCCTTTGACCTTGACCTCGTAGATTTCCGTACTTGTTAAAAAACTTTAACCTTGGCTATAACTTTTGAACGGAAGGGGATAGAGCTTTTATACTTCATATATGTAAACCTTGTGAAAAGCCCCTTCATTCGATGCCAAGAACATTGACCCTTTGACCTTGACCTTTGAGATTGACCTGCTTTAAATAAGCAAACTTCGACCACAACTTTTAAAGGGTTAGGGCTAGTGCTTTCATACTTTACATATTTAATCCTTGTGACTAGACCTTTCATATCATTACAAGAACTTTGACCCTTTGACCTTGATCTTGAAGTTTGACCTACTTTAAAAAAAAAAAAAAGAACCTTGGCCATAACTTCTGAACTTTTAGGGCTAGGGCTTTCATGCTCTACATAAATATCCTATGTGGCAAGACCTTTCATTTGATACCAAATTACCTTGACCTTTTGACCTTGACCTTGGAGATTTTTGTACTTATTGAAAAACTTCAACATTGGCTTAGATTCAAATTTCACAATTGTTTTCCAGTGAGAATATCCTACTTTTGGTACCAATTAATTAAATTTGCATTTAAGAAAAGTTTAATCTTTGATATGTTGCCATACAGGGGCGTCAGTGTTTCACAAACACATCTTGTTTACATTTGTATTTCTTGTGAAAAAGCCTTACTTTAGGTACCAACATATTGATCTGAATTTGAGAAAACTTAACCTTCGCTATGTTGCCATACGGGGCCATCTCTTTTTACAAAGTCAATTTATACGGTCTGATTCCACCGACCAGTCTCCACGGCAAGCAGTGGACGTGCTGATATTAGGCCTTTTTTTACACATTGAGTTGTCTACGAATTTTTTCGCGTTTTTTCCCCAAACATGCAAAGGCGCATACGGGTGTGACCGGTTAGCAGGTAATGCTTATTCCTCCATGGCACTTGATACCACCTTTGATGTTTTGGAGGTCCATGTATGCTCTGCCCGTATTTTTCTAATGTTAAATGAACTTTTGAGCTCGAATACTGTTTGTTGCCTCCATATAATTATTGTCCCCCGCTTTCGCGAAAGTGAGGGACATTAAATCTCATTCGTCTGTCCGTCCGTCACAAAAACTTTAACCTTGCCCATAACTTTTGATTTAGTGGAGCCATGACTTCCATATTTCATATGTGTATTCCTTGTGACAAGACCTTTCTTTGGGTACCACCAAATTTGACCTTTTGACCTTGACCTTGGAGTTTGACCCACTTTTACACAAAAATTCCAATCTTTTACTTTGGCCATAACTTTTGAATGGTAGGTACTAGGACTTTCATAGTTCACATATTCATTCTTTGTGACAACACCTTTCAATGAATACCAACAACTTTGACCTTTTGACCTTGACCTTGGATATTTACGTACTTATGAAAAAACTTTAACTTTGACCATAACTTTTGAATGGTAAGGCTTAGGGCTTTCATACTTCCTATTTATAATTCTTCTGAGAAAACCTTTCATTGAATACCAAGAACTTTGCCCCTTGGACCTTGACCTTTGAGTGTCGCCAACTTTTCAAAACGTTTACCTTGGCCACAACTTTTGAACAGTTAATACTAGGACTTTCATATTTCACATATGTATTTTTTGTGGCAAGACCTTTCATTTGATACCAACAATCCTTGACCTTTTGACCTTGATCTTGGAGATTTTTTGTACTTATAGAAAACTTTAACCTTGATCATGACTTTTGAATGGTAAGGGCTAGTACTTTCATACTTCACATATGTAATCCCTTTAAAAAGACTTTCATTGGATACCAAGAACATTAACCCTTTGACCTTGACCTTGGAATTCAGTGATAATTTCTAAATAGATGACTTATGATAGGGCGTTCATATTAGACACAAAATGTCACAGAAAATGACATCTCACCCAAATAGACATTGAAAGCGGGGGACCACAATTCCTTGAATTTGCTTGTATCATTTGAATCCGCGACGTAAAGAAACGACGTAAGGAACATACTTTAGAGCAGACGCTCTAACCACTGCGCCGAGCGGGCGAGTCCGATCTTAGACGAAGAACAAGAACCTTTACAACATTCAAATATGCGTCCAATGCAAAATGAATAAAACAGTCAAAGCATTTTACGCATCTCCATCCTCAACACAACTTTACACACTCCTATACTTCATGTAAATTTATACCTAATTCCTTTAGTACATTGAATAACGCTGGTCATAAAATATCAATTCGTATTCCATATATACTGAGAATCGAGAATTTTTATGCCCCCGTAAACGAAGTTTTGGAGGTATATAGTTTTTGTCGTGTCCGTCCGTCCGTCCGTCCGTCTGTTTGTCTGTTTGTCCGCAAAAACTTTAACCCTGCCCATAACTTTTAATTTAGTGGAGCTATGACATTCATATTTTACATGTGTATTCCTTGTGACAAGACCTTTCTTTGGGTACCACCAAATTTGACCTTTTGACCTTGACCTTGGAGTCTAACCCACTTTAACACTAAAATTTTGAACTTTTACTTTGGCCATATCTTTTGAACAATAGATACCAGGACATTTATATTTGGTATATGTATTTTTTGTGGAAAGACCTTTCATTGGATACCAACAAACTTGACCTCTTGACCTTGGAGATTTCCGTATCTATGAAAAAACTTTAACCTTGGACATGGAACTTTTGAACATTACGTACTAGGGCTTTAATTTCATACTTCACATATATAATCCTGATGAAAAATCCTTTCATTCGATACCAAGAACCTTGACCCTTTGACCTTGATCTTGGAGTTTGACCTACATTAAAATTACAACATTGACCATAATTTTTGAAGGGTTTAGACTAGGGCATTCATACTTCACAAATTTAATTCTTGTGACAAGACCTTTCATTTGATATCAAGAACCTTGACTCTTTGACCTTGATTTTGGAGTTTGACCTACTTTTTACAATCTTTAACCTTGACCATAACTTTTGAACAGTAGGGGCTAGAGCTTTCATATTTCACATGTGTAATCCTTGTGACAAGTCCTTTCACTGGATATCAAGAATCTTGACCCTTTGACCTTGATCTTAGAGTTTGACCTACTTTTTACAAACTTTAACCTTGGCCATAACTTTTGAACGGTAAGGGCCAGCGCTTTCATACTGAACATATTTAATCTTTGAGACAAGCCTTTCTTTAGAATCCAACAACTTTGACCTTTCGACCTTGACCCAGAGTTTATCCTATATTATAAAATGTTAACCTTGGTTATAACCCTGAAACAGGTGTAGCTAGCGTTTTGTATTTCGCATTTCTTGTGAAAAGTCCTTACTTTGGTACCAACATATTTGATCTGCATTTGAGAAAGCTTCACCTTCGCTATGTTGCCATACGGGGGCATCAGTGTTTCACAAACACATCTTGTTTTTTTCTTGATTTTTTTACTTCATTTTAATGGACAGAAAATGAATTTTATCACCAAATGTAAAAACAAAAAGTTATGGGTCTTTAAAAAAAAAGGAGTGAGACACTTGATTCATGAGATAAGAATCTGTATGGAAACCATTACTCCTTTTTATTACAGTATATAAATCAAATTTTAAAATATCACCGCCATCTTAATATTATTTACATAATTTTATACATAGGTACTGGAAAACAAGACTCCATCCTCAATATTCTATCCCGGGGCTGGTTCTCCAACTAACCAAAGAAGCCCCGGGGCTGAATAATGGGAGGGGGCCCATTCCAGTATCTGTGGCTATGAAATTTGAATTCTACTTTAGACAGTTAAGTCCTTTGGTTTTCTCTCAAGATACATGATAATATTTATCTGAAGTATACTTAACAGAAGATCTTAATTTATTGAGGATTACCAATCTAAAGATTTATGTGTCTTTGTTTCACGGAGTTACTAGGGGTTATTAGATATCACAAATATATCATCTATACACTGAGTGCTCGACAGCGATTGAGAATTCCGCCAATATTGTGTCAACAATACGAGTCATTTTCCACAGGCAAACTCTGATAAAAACAGGTGCTTTTTAATTTACTTTTGGAGATAAGTGTTGGAGCAGTGACTCGCCGGACGAGGCGAGGTGTAACGTGGAGAGGCGGGTGGTCCTACTTTAAGGGTGGAGACACCAAGTTCTTGTTCAGAAATGAACTCTAGGTCGTGATCCTGAAGGAATAAAAAAAATATCGAAAACTTTCAAG